>NW_014577782.1:16190-29788 GCF_000485595.1 Priapulus caudatus | reverse complement strand
ATACTAATGGATATAATGTATACTAATGTAATAATGTATATACTAATGTATATAAATGTATATTACTATGTATACTAAGTAATAATGTTGTACTAATGTATATAATGCTATACTAATTGTATAAATGATTACTAATGTGTATACTAAGTATGCTAATGTATATATCTAAAGTATATAATGTATATAATGTATATACTAGGTATAAATGTATATACTAATGTATATAATGTATATAATTAATGCTATATAATGTAGTATTACTAAATGTATATAATGTTATATACTAAGTATATAAGTGCTAATATACTAATGTATAACTAATGTATGATAATGGATATACAATGTATATAAGTATATAATAATGCTAATAATGTAATACTAAGTATCATAATAATGTATATAATGTAATACTAAGGCTATATAAGTATATAATAATGTATATAAGATATACTAATGGTATATACTAATGGATAATAAGTATATAATGTATATACTATTGATATAAGTATTAACTAATGTATATAATGTAGATACTAAGGTATATACTAATGGTATGTAATGTAATAACAATGATATGTAATTTTTGGATAAATGTATATACTAAGCGTATATAATGGTATATACTAATGTATATAATGTATATAATAATGTATATAATGTATATACTAATGTATATAATGTATATACTAATGTATATAATGTATATACTAATGTATATAATAATGTATATAATGTATATACTAATGTATATAATGTATATAATAATGTATATAATGTATATACTAATGATATAATGAATACTAATGATATAATAATGATAAATGTATAGACGAATGTATATTAATGTATATAATAAGTAATAATGTATATACTAATGTATATAATAATGTATATAATGTATATACTAATGTATATAATGTATATACTAATGTATATTCTATCAATTCTATTGTTATCCACACGAGCGAGATAATGAGGAACAGTGAGGTAGGGATGTAGGAATAATAATCCCTCACCACCTCGCCACTAATATCTAGTCTAGTGAAGCTCATTAATGTAGTAATGAAGGTTGCAGCACCTGCAGTGGATACTGGATAGGGTCAGTTCCGACGGTGTGACAGTCTTCAATTCCATAGATCATGAGAAATCCGACCGTGCACGTCGTCGCAGAAACCAACATCGCCTCGACTATCTGCATCCACTTCCTGTGCAGCTTCCTGCGACAAACCAACAAGATTACACGCCAATGAAGTAGTAGAAACTAGAAACCGCGTAAATATAATATATGCGATGTAAAAATAATATGCGATAATAAATGTAAATGTAAAATTAATCAAATGTAACATGGTACCATATATTACAGCGTTAATGGCTATATATCATCACACTTGAGTATCAGTCACGGTGAACAATGCCATTGTGAGCCCAACCCATCAAGCGACACTTCACGCACCAGCGATTCCAAAACCGGTGCAACACTCGTTTCCCAGGGCAGCCGGTAATGAGCGACACGGCAATTAAAAAGGGTTGTTAATTAAGGGTCATCGTTACCTCATCCGAAATATCGTCAGCTTGTAATTGATGTGGTTGAAGAGGGCGCCGGTAAGACCGCCAGCAGCTCCCATCAGCAGAAACACCGGGATCTCCCAGAACTGGTAAACGATGTTCTGCCGCCGCCGGAAAAAAAACACGCATTAGTCGCAGAGACTAACGAGGTAAGACAGCCGCGAGTCTCGTTAGGAGAACGGGTGCTAACGAGACACGCTGCCTCCGCCGCCGCCGAGCGACGAAGGGTTAGGAAGTTTTATCGTCTGCAGACATCGAGCGGAGTTCCGAGGTTTGAAACCGCGCTTCCGTACCAGGAACCGCGTCATCAACCTCCACCCGACCACGCGGCAGCGAGCCGGGGTACCACCCTCACGAACCCCTCCCCCCCCACCCCCCCCTGCAATCGCACTTCATAATTAACGCGCGCTCCGAGCTTGTCTCGGTGACGACCCAGCCCTCAGTCTGACTGACGCTCACATAGCTGTTCAGTCAGGAGCCATTCATGTCTGCACAACATCCCACCGCACGCGTGCAGGCGGACGTTACTACGCGAGCAAGGATATGACTCATCATCGGGCGAAACCTACACTCATTCTCTCCCAACTAACGACATTCTCCCAGACGAGGAAAGACATTGCAGGGCGTGCTCGCTAATTTCTAAGCAAATCTTTTCTTGAGTTTCATTACAAAGATTTAAAGTGTGACATATTGTTATGCCTTCATCTCTTACTTCATATCCAAAACAAGTAGAATATATTCAAGAAGCGCTATAGTTATACCTGAGCACTGAGATTTATTTTATCTATTTTAATTTTTTTTACATTTTACATTATTCTCCCTTATTCGTGTATAAAACAGAAGGCAACAAGAGTGAAAAGTAAGAATAGATTCGACAGGGGAGAGAGCGGCGCGTTGCAGACGGACGGCCGGCTTACCTCAAACTTGCCGAAGTTGATGAGGCCAGGGTTGGAGAGTTCTCCCGTCTGACCGGTCTCCGTCATACTCAGCACAACGTTGAGGGTGAAGGTGGAGATCATGGAGCAGAAAAACTGTCATGGTAACAATAATAATAATATCAATAATAATAATAATCGAGCATCGAGCAGAAAAACTGTCATAGTAGTAGTAGAAATAGTAATGATAATAATAATAATAATAATAATATGATTCATATTATTATTACTGTATTGTTAAATTTATCAATTACTATTATTATTATTATTATTATTATTATTATTATTATTATTATCATCATCATCATCATCATCATCATTATTTTTAATAGCTTGATGTGTAAGAATAAATTGAGATTGACGTACAATTGCCCAGACAAGGCTCTGGTTCCAAAAGCTTGCACCTTCTTCCAAGCTGAACAGAACACCACCTGTTTTAAAGACAAGATGACATTCAGTATGAGAAGCATAATGATAATCTAGCATTTACTTCAGTCTCCCTCGCCCTACCCTGCTCAGATTCTAACAATCTTTGGTTAGGTTATGTCTATACAAGTATAATCTGTGTAGCTTGTCTGTCTTCAATGACAAGCTGAACAGAAAATGAGAGAAGATAAAAAAAGAGAAGGATCGAAACAGACACGATTAGTAAACTAAAACAAAAGATATCGATAAGCTAACTTTAGGCACTCTGACCTGCTGTACCAAATGTTCGATCTCATCTCGGTACTTACCAACAGGCGCACCGAAGGCAGCCGCCACGCCCGCAGCGGCGCCGGCAGACACAAAGTCACGCTTCTCATGGTCTGTGCGAAAGTAGGAGAACAACTGAAAGCAGACACGATTTCACTTGATACTGAACATATTACTGGAATCGTCGTACTTCCATTCTATCTTTCTTCCTCTGTTTTTCTATCGCATTAAAAAAATGAGACCAGCGATAACATTAGGTGTAATTAAAAGTTGTTATATTATATATACTTTATCTTGCTTGAGTTTCTCATGACACGTAAACATTAGGATTACACTATTTAAAGCGAGAGATAAAACGTGTAGCATAACTAACCAACATTTCAGCTCATTATTTCAATTTTCCCGTTTCATTACATGAAGAAAGTCCATGCTAGAATCCCCCAATAATAATTAAGCTAATGGTGTATTTTTACTGCATTGACAAATATTTGCTTTGCACGCATGGTACTGAATGCTTGTGCCAACGAATGTATTCAGCTTGTAAATCAGTGACAGCAAGCTGTCAATTAAATGTGTGTGCAATGTAAATTGTTGTGCAAAATACATGTGTCGCGCAAAGCTTTACAAACATGGTATCTTTTAATTAGTATCAGTAGAATAACAGAAGACAGTAATTAGTGGAAGATAACAATTAACCCTTTTATTTATGTATTTTTGGTGTTAATTGGTATTATGTGTATGAAAAAATTTTTAAGCACAATCTGAACACCCTGGCTTTAAATTTTGAATCTAAAAACCCTGAAACTATTCGAGTCACACTGAAATTTCATTTACGAAACCTCTTGCACCTCTCATAGCTTTTAATTGTCGCGGTGACGACCCAGCCCTCAGTCTGACTGACGCTCACATAGCTGTTCAGTCAGGAGCCATTCATGTCTGCACAACATCCCACCGCACGCGTGCAGACGAACGTTACTACGCGAGCAAGGATATGACTCATCATCGGGCGAAACCTACACTCATTCTCTCCAAGCTAACGACGAGGAGAGATATATCGCACGGCGTGCACGCAAACTTCTCTGCCATTTTAACATCAATCTTACATCCATTTCACCCTTTGTTCTTCTAAAGTGACTAATCCTGATTAGAGGTGGCGAGGTAGAGAGAGACACGGGATCATTAGCGGTGTATTACCTTACAGTCTTGTCTGAATGTCGTTGATCTACCCTGTGACACGCCGGCAGCAACGATTGCTCCGGAGTGAATCATGGGACCTTCCTGCAATAAACAACGTACAAACGTTCATGACCATACAATACACTCGCGCGCTCTCTCAAACTAAAGTCATCGCACTGCCGTCAACGCCTGCATATAAATTATAATTCATTTGAATTTAATTGAAAATAACTTTCCTAGTTCAACAGCACGAGCTTACAAAGCAACTTCATGACCAGCTGATGAGTAGATCAGGATTAGACATATATAACATGAAACAACGACAATACAGAAAACTCTTGAACACAGGAGTTTTCACTGCATGATACTGCTAAATGCTCTAACGTCATTTCAATGTTAATGTTTACTATGTTATTTTCATTAACCCTACCACATAACCCCATCTCCAGTAGAGTGGGAGACAGTCGTATCGGCATACCTTGCCAACAGGCAGTCCCCCGCAGACGGATAAGATCACACCTACAGCCTTGACTACCAGCGTCTTGAACCGCACAACGTAAGGAACCTTCACTCCGTTCAGGTAACACTTGATCTGAGGAATTCCACTCCCAGCGGCGCATGGCTGTGTAGATGAACAAGCATTAATTAATTAATTAATCCTAATTAGTTATACAATTAAAGCATTGGTTAGCGGCATTCTAGATTTATCAAATTACTTCATTTTATCTTATTGTATAAAATGATTTTTGATCTTATTGGGATGATGAACCTTATGGGGCTATTAATTATTATTTAGATTATGAATATTATAAAAAATTATTATTGTTGCTATTCTTAATTGTTACCTACCTCGCCAAACGTAACAAGTATGGCAGCCAAAGCCACAGGCACTACATTGAATGCCAGCCACATGAGGTAGGGGTAGAGTAGACATCCCTCATCCACACAGCGATCCATGACTTAACCATGTTAAGAAACATTCAAACAACATCACATCGAAAGAAGTCGGCGGGGAAAACCTTGCGGCAAGCGTTTACTTTAGTTGCACTTCTCCATAACTTCTTTATGGTATTTTTTTGGGGGGTGGAGGGAATACTTTCATTTCTAAAATTCCGTATACTAGGATTAGTGGGGCAACCTGTCAGACGAATTATAGTGATTTATATGATAGCCTTCAGTGCAAACAGCCGCGGCAAATGTAACTTCCCACAGTCGAATTAATCCACAAAACTTGTTCAGCTACGACTACTACGGGTTCGCTCAACCCCCACCAGACTCGTTTATGTCACACTCAACTAATCGCTATCTAAACTATTGCGACAGACTATACTGGGGAATATGGCTGATTATACTCCCTGTGAAAACAATTAGGTAGTTGACACTGGTTTTACGAACCGTAGGTGATTGCAAAGGAATGCAAATCAGGACAAGCAATGAACGTTTCTGTTTTTCTTGGACATCTTAGTACTTATTTAGTGTTTCCGTAGTTAATACACAAAACCACAGTGGTTTTTTTTTTACTACGGGAATAAATCTTTACGCTTCCAATAACTGTCGGCGTGAAACGGTAGACCATTTTTCACCTTGGGAAATGGCACCAAAGACATCCAAGTAAGGAATAAGTGTTTTTCAACTCTATATATAGCTGCTTCAATACACATAAGCCTTTGAATCTATTTAAACCTACTGCTGCTCTACTCCACGTGAATTTAGAACATCCTAAACTCTACTATCATGTGCATCACATGATATTGCAGGTTTTGCGCTGGTGCTGGGGTAGCGTTAAGGCTGCGAGTCTAGCAGGTGAAGGATACAGTGTTTGATGTTCTTGTACTTGAAGGAAGCGATTAGTTGGATGAAGATGTCTATGAAGCAAGCAACCATCGCTGTCAGCACTCCCACCACCAGCATCACGAACCAGCGATTAGCCTGCCTCCACGCGACAAACTACAGCAACAACAATATCAATTAATTAATAATGATTTAAATAAAAAATATGATAATTCACCCAAGGTTACTACTAACTGGTTGTAATCTTCAACATTCATCTGACTGCTGTGTTTAGGACACACAAACTCATGAATGTCAGATTACGATAACAAATAACAATATTCAAATTCTGCTAAATAATACACTTACATACATAGAAACAACATTTATATCTCTCTGGCAATCTTGTCTATTCTTCTTTCTCTTATACACATGCACACACACGCTTAATTCACTTATGAGTGGCTACATAACTTTACAAGACATATAACTTTAGGGTATTGCATACCTTATATCCCTTTTGCTTTTCTTCCTCCAAGAACAGGGTATTCTCACACTCTTCATAGTCTAAACTCTTAAGAGAAAACACGACACATGATTAGCACGATATGATCCCTACAAACAATAATCTAATTAAGTCACAATATCATGAAAAATATCAACTCTACAGTAACGCATCGGTCAACTGTACCTCGTAGCGGCTTGACAGCAAGTGACCATTCGCCGTGACTTTGTTGTCTACTGACTCGCAACTGGAACTGCTAGAGTTTCTTTGACGGCGTCTAGTGTGAAGGAATCCTGAATCTCTCGCACCGCCCGCGCTTCCAATGCTGCTACTGTCAAACTACAGAAAGCGATGCTCATGATGAATATATATATGCTGTGACATGTTATCACAGCCACAGATAAGAGCCAGCAACTTTCTTCACTACCACACTTTACCTGGTGTATTTAAGATGCAATAAGAACACAGAGCAGGTTAAAATTTGAACTACTCATAACCACACAGGTAAAAACTGGTACTGCATAAGAATATATTCCACACCTAGTTTCTTGATGTGCTCAACACATCTGTTCGCCATCCACCAGCATTATTACACGATATCTCTTCTACACCTAACAAGATTTTACTGCATTTACCCAGGTTGATTTTTCCAGGCCAGGAGGCTACCAGTACAGCTGCCTCAACGCAATCAGTGTACAAACACAAACCACACTGGCAATCATTAGCACCCAGCTACAGGCATTGTCTAAACCGGAATGGCAGTGTGTCAATTAGTGTGGGATTTGTCACAGTTGTAGCACAGATGTTTTGACAATGAGCAGGATCAGTCAGACAACGTAAGAGTAGCAGGACACACGCAACCAGCTTAAGGACAGTGAACAAACCATACTGACATACTGTGCGATAACTTTTGGGTAGTACTAGTAAACTAATTTTAGCGGCGTTTCACTGCATTTCACGGACGGTTTTACCAAGTCAAGTGCATGATAACCTCATCAAACGAGCCAGGAACGTCAAGTAACGCCATTAGGTGGGAAATGAAGGTAAATATGATGAACAAACTCGGAATACACAACCTAGATTGTAAGAAAATTTGTGAGTAGTGCGTGAATGACAGGCGTATAAACAGAGACTGAGAGTGAGAGACTGAGACTGTAACGCTGAAAAAATGTAAAATCGCCATACAGTACAGTGTACACGTCTAACATTTGTTCGGCTACACGAATAGACACCGTAATTTGTAACAGTTCATTCGAACATACCGTTATATCATCACTATCGTTATTGACGCTGATGCCAGAAGTCGCTCCCCGTAGAAGCGGTTCCGTGCCATCTCTTCTCGCCCAGGTAGACTCCCTGTAAATCGAAGTCGCCATTTTGTCTCGTGATACCATAACAGTGCCAGACATAACCTATGGATGTGTGCAATGTTTTTACCTGAAATGTTTTAGTATCGCGGGAATCAATAACTAGATGTAATGTAGCACAAATACTTCTTGTAATTTTTTAGATTTAGTTGTAATATGTTGGTTGGACGATTTCTATGTAATGTTGACTATAAGAAGTACAAGTTTGCCAAAATTTTACTTTATCGCTTAGTTTGTCCTGGACGCATAACTTCAACTTGAACATAAGCTGCAGTGTGTTCGTTTCGTCTGCAGTGTGCCGTGAGGCGCAGGTAAATACTGATTGTTCTTGTTTACTGTTTACTCCTTATCTGCGTTGAACTGAACTGGTAACGAAAACTCAATCGCAATTTTCTCTCTGTATAGACGCCTCAATTCATTGATTTGAAAACGTTTAGAACGCGATCCGTGAGGCCGTAACTATAACTATAAGTATAACTATAAGTACCGGTATATGTGATCGCGGTTTGTTATACCTGGCTGAGCGAATTAGGATTATTCCTATTCAAGTCGACATAAAGCGTGCTTTTGCCGATTTCGTGGATATATGATATATTGAACATGGTAAGTCCTGCTGCCGCATATATATAACACGTGTTGCGTACATGCAGAATATATATATAATATCAAGAGTACATAATAGAGAATAGGCCTACATAATCCTATTATTTATGTACGCTTGATATTATAATATAATTATTGTGCACGCAGCACACCTGGAATTTACTTTATTATTACGTATGTGGTGTCACATTTTGTGATCGGCAAACCAAATGATTATATTATTGGATTTATAAATATGTTAGTAATTATTTTAATGACATAATTTACTAATAGCACACTTCCCCGGTGTGAGAATCTATGGATAACATCGTTTACTGGCGTGTAACCGCGGGTGAGTGTTATTGTTATGTTCATAATGAGGTATACGTGTGTAAATTACTAATCGTTTTCATGTTTTGTCCGTTAGTTTCCCGCACAGTTCACCCCCTGTTCGTGGTCCATACTTTAATAATGCACGCCTTTAAATGGTATATTTAGTAATAGGCGTAGGAATTCTGAGATGTGTGTGGTGATAAGGGAGAATGAGCGACTGTACGCGTACCTCGTACAAAATGCTTCAGGGTAGGTTAGATCGTTCTGACTATGGTTCTGACTAAGTGTCAGCGAAACTTTTATACATATATTCACAATTTAAATCGAGACCACATATAACTTATAAGCTGTTAACATAAACTGTAAACATGTAATTTCTGTGCTCTTCTCTGTATTAATTTATTATAAAATGATAATTAAGGTACCCTACTAAGTACTATTATTTTAATGTTTATTATGGTGTATATTTTGCATTAATGGAATTTTCCTGATATAATATAAAATGAACAGTAATTGAATATGGGGTATCATTTATACACTCATCTATATGCGCCCTCAATACGGCAACCTGTTATTTATGAGGTGGTAAGATGTAATCATATATTGCACCGTTTTAAAAGAGACATGGTGTGTATATGGCTGTCTGACGCGTGCACACTTTCACGGACCTGAAATGTAACATTCCTGCATTGTTTTCTCGTTTGGTGGCAGCTAGTAGTCACAGGCTGTTCGGTTTGTAGTATGTGTTTTTTCACACGGTTCAAGAATCAAGTGCATGGCATAAATGCTTATAATGACAGGAGTGCAATTACTGGTACGTACTAGACACTTGCTGTCGTGACAACCAGTTTTTGTGTCTGAGCCAACTTGCCTCGCAACATTGTACACACACACACACACACACACACACCTATTTAACCATGATTCATGTGTGTAAATTTCCATACTAAATCGAACATGCACGTTACAAGCAAACAACACGTTACAATTTTAATGTAATGCAAGAAGTCAAATATCAGTCTGCTATCTAGAGTACTATTATGTCTACATGCATGTAGTTTATGTGGTATTGGCTTGTAAGTCAATAATAATTTTAGGTATGTATATATATATTGGGTATATCTGGAGTATACAATGATATGACTCGAGTAAACGCGCCGATGGTGTGTGTGTTGAATCGGATATATTCTGAGTCAGCAGTAGCAGCAGCAGCAGAAGCAGCAGCAGTAGTAACAGCAGCAGCAGAAGCAGCAGCAGTAGTAACAGCAGCAGCAGCAGCAGCAGCAGTAGTAACAGTAGCAGCAGCAGCAGAAGCAGCAGCAGTAGTAACAGCAGCAGCAGAAGCAGCAGCAGTAGTAACAGCAGCAGTAACAGCAGCAGCAGCAGCAGCACGTGGTGAGAGTTGTTGATCGTTGTAGAGTGTCGGGTTAACGATGGAACGTGCCAAATCTCCGATTTTGCGTTTTTCGCCTTGAGTTACATCAGTTAGCAAGGTTGAACGTGCCGTGGCTAGAGAGGGAAAAAATATGCACGCATCAATACGTTGAGTACATCTCGCATGATCAGCGTAGTTCAGGCTATGTCGAGGCGTCTTGTTACGCTATCCTTCGCTGGTTGCATCTGCTTCTAGTAGAGCACTGAAGCAATACTGTACAGCTATATATGTCTAGAGTTGGGGTTGTTTTTATCGTAAAAAATCCCTATTTTCTTAATTTCATATTGATTTTATGAATTACATTTGGGAGGAATCATTTTTTATAATTTTATAAAATTCATTGAATATCAAATTCGGGGGGATAAATTTATGAAATTATATTGAAATTCATACGTCAGTTCACATTTATTTTTGCAGGGAAACGATCACTGCTGATCAACATTCTGGTGTTATGAAGGATGACGAAAAACTAATTTATTTTTATTCAATCTTGCAGGGGATTAACGGGAGTTCGGAGTCAAATACTCCCTGATTTACTGTCGGTCTCCCTGATTTACTGTCGGACTCCCTGATTTGACATATATGCAAGAGTCCGTGTGATTCCCTGAAAATTCTGCCATACTAACTAGTTCGTTCCAGAGCACGGCCTCGCGGAATTACCATATTTTTTCAGCTAATGTCCAAAGAAAATTCGGCAGACGTGCAACCGCATGAATCTTTACAATAAGCCCATGTGTTATTGTTAATATCTTAAATTTTGAACCTCAGACTGCGGACTTCCTCATTTTGCTGCGGACTCCCTCTTTTTGAGGGTAGGGAGTCCGTTGGGCTCCCGTGTTCAAAAGTTCATTTCTACCCCTGTAAATCTTGGTGTTATGATTAGTTGTTTGCAACCACGATCTACCCACTCACTCTTCCCATCTCTTACTTTCTACTCTTACTTTCTACATTTCTCACTGCTCCCATCTCTTACACGATGACTTTTGCTCGGTTATAGTATCATGATTACGTCATTAATAGATATGTTAGAATGTGTTAAAGATAATGAATAGAATGTCAATAATTAATTAGTGGAGAGTGTAATAATAGATAACGAAGCGAGAATCTCTATTGATTAACACCTGAGATTATTGGATGAGCGACATAAAAGACCTCCCAGGCGTTCTTAGCGGACTGTAAGTATTGCAGGGTAGGAGACGTGAGGTGGATGCAGGGTGAAGGATGCGCACAGTGACTGTATGTGTTAGCTATAAGCCATGTTGCTTTGGGGAGGGAGGGTCGGGTTGCCCTGCTATCTAACGTACATCAGCACTAGCGAGCTGAATTTCATAGCAGATCTTAAACAACTTCTCTCGCGTTGCCTGCTTGTTTACGGCTTTAACAGCCACGTCCTGTTGCTGCGCAGTGTAGTAAGAGTGAAGAGAGGGGGCCACCCCACGCGCACGCTCTATAGATACACGCACACATCCCTGATACACATCTACTGTTTAACGTTGTGCCACAAACACTCGGTAGGAAACACTCGAATCTTACAGCTTAGATTTCCTTAATCGTTGACGAGATCTCTCTGGGAAACGAGGTTGCGTTGCATGTGATGGGTTATCGATGTATCTCTCTCTATCATCGTGCAGTGGCTTTCTATGACAGATGCGGCCACACAATGGTAGACGCACTTAATATCAAATATTAACCAAAAAAAAGAGATTCAAAAACTGTGTTTGGAGAATTTGGGTCAGGCGGGAGGGGGGCAAGAGAGACTACATAATAGTTGTGTAATCTGTATTGCCTGAGAATGCGTGACTGCGATACCATGCCAGACAGAGAGTAAAGTCAGAACAGGATTCTAGACAAAGAGTGCGTATCCGAACATAACCGTCGTTGGATGTATAAAGACAACTTTCACTTTCATCCCGCCTCTATTAAAACTATTTAGTATTGTTCCGTAACCACTCTCTCGTGACACGGGCCTGTCTATTAGCTGATATGCAATTTGGCAGTAATGTGGCTGCATCCACGGTAATGCTAGTAAACAAGGGGCTATTTTTTAGAGTAAGCTCGATCATCGGGGCGGCGGACTAATAATGGCTAACAGACGCTCGCGTGTTAAAACCGGTAACGATGTAAGAGCGAGCAGAGAGAGAGGAGAGAAGAGAGAGAGAGAGAGAGAGAGAGAGCGGGCATTTGATGCTGGGTTAAGATTGAGAGAACTTGTGGGAGAAAGATCACGAACAGATTGATATCCCCCAATAAACATTTACTACCGTAAAAGATAGTAAGCGCCTTGTAGATTATAATAAGCGCGTCTAATACAATTAAAAAAATATAGAGTAAATATAACACACAAGCAGAACTGAATATTAGAACAACAAAAGAGTCAAAAACAGATAGAATAAAAATAGATAAACAAATTTAAATAATAATATGAAAGAAGATAAAAAAAGAGAGGAAGCATGCAAATGGGAAAGGGGGCCTAACTGTACTTTACTTGGATAAAAATTCGTGTAATGTTTAATGGGTCGGCAATGGTCTTGGGATTTAAGCGTTGAATGTATCGCGAGTATGTAATGGGAAATTGCCATTTATCTACCCGTATGTTAGTGCTATTTTTATGTCCAATCGAGTTTGTTTTGGCGGCTAATCGATATATAACAAATGTAAACCTCGTGTATGAATATGAGGTGAAACTCCGTTGATAGCTAGATTAGTCGTGTCGCGGATGTATTTTTGCTGCATGCTGTTTGTTTCACCATCGACGATCGAGATATTTTACCGGACATCGGCATTCTCCACTAGCGGAACGATTACTCGGTCGTCAACACACACGTGGTACGTTTGCTACTTTGGCAACAGCGGCGCGCTGTTGTGCGCTGTCGAAATTCCCGAACTGCTTGTATTCGGTACGTTGCAACGAGGGCAATAGATAAACGTGTAGGTCGGGACAAAAGCTGCTTGTGATTGCCGTGCTAACTCGACATGTGTTAAGCAAGTCCCAGCCCGCACACACACTACCGCACACGGCACATACACACAGCACGACACACACACGATGTGCAGGATGGCGCGACCACCACAGAGCACACAGCACACACCAGCACACATCACACACACCACACATAACATAACAGCTACGACAGCACATACAAAACACACGACACAGCATCATCATCACACACACACGACACACACACGCACATACATCACACACGACGCACACATAACGCCGACGCACACAACGC
>NW_014577782.1:13826-15594 GCF_000485595.1 Priapulus caudatus | reverse complement strand
CAGATGATCGTGTTTCTCACCCCTCCCGCTCCTCCCGTCCGATCCTCCTCCCCTGCCCGTCCCTCTCGTCTTCCTACCGTCGCAGTCGCTCCTGTCCGCTCCCCTACCCTTCCTCCCCTCCCTTCCTCTTGCCGCTCGCCTCCGCGCGTCCGCTCCTCCGTACGCTCGCCTCCCCGCTCTCCCGGCTTGCTCATTTCCTGCGCCTCCTCTTCCCTCTGTCTGCCTCGCCCCTCACCCTCTCGCCTTGCCCTCCCCTGGCTGAGTTTAATTACGTCCGCGGCGCATGAAGAATTGTTCTGTTCTGGCTCGCACGACCGCCCCCGCCGTGCGCCGCCCTCATTTGTTGCGATATTTGCAATCGACTAATGTTACTGCTCCCGTGTAAATATGTTACGCGTTGTGCGTGCGTGCGTGCGTGCGCGGTGAGCCCATTTCTGCTAATCGACGGATGGCGCGCTTTTATTTGAACAATTCTCTCTCGGTGTCTTTGTGTGGCAATGTCTTCGGCAGTCTCGTACGTTCATTGTCGTGTTGCCGAGGGCGGCGCATGCACACACCTCCACCGGCTCGCCGGCACACCTGCCGCAGACTGGTTGTGCGTGAATACGTATGTGGATGTTTTGCTGGATGGCAAGTAATCTTTGCACTGGCATCTGCGGTGGGGGTGTGGGGGGTCAGCGACTATGAGGAGCGAGCGAACGACGGCACACTGACACCGACGGCGGCAACATCTGAGCGCCGCATGTCACACATACAGCTCCGTATGTTGCTGCACAGTACAGCACAGCGCGCATACACCAGCAACATGTAGTAATCTAAGGTGCGGGCTTACACACCGCCGGCACACACACACTCGCACGATGGTACGTAGTGTAAGGTGCGCATCACGCGAGCCGACAGTGCCGTCACACATGTACGTATGCTAAGTGCACATACAACTTTACACGCGCTGCAGGCACCCTGTGACGGTAAATGTCATGTGCACGATAACCCACACGCGGCGCCACATACGCACACCTGGGGTAGTATGTAAGGTGGAAGCGCATACATACGCGCTGCACACTACACCCATGCACGCATGTAAGCTGCACATGATCACAGCGCGCGCCGCAGCACCAACCGGGGTCGCGGTTGGGGCCGGTGCGTGCGCGGCGCACACATGTACGGTATGTGATGTGTTTATAATCTACTAGCAACGATGACGGCTACACACAGTGTGTTGGTCCCATGTGTATGTATGTGCACATACACACGCGCGCATGCGTCACACATGTACGCTATGTATGGTGCACATACACAACGGCGCGCATAACCATAGTGTAGTATGTAAGTGCACAGTAGCCACGAGCACGCTCGTCACAGCAGCAGCACACACAATGATGTACGTTATGTAAGGTTTGTGGCAAGGAGCATACAGGCAGCCGCGCGCCACACAGCACATCGTACCCGTATGTAAGTGCACATACAACGACATGCTACGTACTGGGTGATAGTGGCACCACACAGACCACGCGGCCGCCACAACACCACACCATGTCAGCGTATGTAAGTCCGCACATATCCAGACACCGCCATGGTACAGGTGATTGTAATGCACATACACGACGAGCGCGCCCGACACAGCGCACACATGGTACGGTAATGGTTAGAGTGCATCATACATTAGGCAACGGGCCACACACACAATGTAACGTATGTAAGCTGCCATAACACGCGCGCACACCACATATGTACTGTTGTATGTCCACGTACGAGCACGCCGCGCGGG
>NW_014577782.1:6181-8816 GCF_000485595.1 Priapulus caudatus | reverse complement strand
CGCGCGCGCTCGCTCTCTCTCCCTCTCTCTCTCGCGCGCGCTCGCTCTCTCTCTCTCTCTCTCTCTCTCGCGCGCTCGCTCTCTCTCCCTCCCTCTCCCTCTCTCGACGCGCTCTCTCTCTCGCGCGCGCTCGCTGTCTCTCCCTCTCTCTCGCGCGCGCTTGCTCTCTCTCTCTGGCTCCTCCTCTCCCTCTCTCGCTCTCGTTCTCCTCCCCCTCTCTCTCGCGCGCGCTCGCTCTCTCTCCCTCTCTCTCTCGCGCGCGCTCGCTCTCTCTCTCTCTCTCTCTCTCTGTGCAGACAGGTTGAAGGAAGCGGCGGGGACTCAGACAGGTTGAAGGACCCGATCATCACGCGAAGAGCAGAACGACAACCTCGTCGCTTCTCTCGCCAGGGGGCGCCGATGCTGCCTGCCGTCACCGATTGACGCGCATCACGCTCGCTATCACGGACGCACGTGTCCACCACCAGAGGTCTCTCTCGTGTCAACGATCGCCGACGCAGCACGCCACCAGGGGTCTCTCGTGTCAACGATCGCCGACGCAGCACGCCACCAGGGGTCTCTCGTGTCAACGATCGCCGACGCAGCACGCCACCAGGGGTCTCTTGTGTCAACGATCGCCGACGCAGCACGCCACCAGGGGTCTCTCGTGCTTCGACGTGGCAACCCGTCCGTGACCTTGAACACGACCCTTCGATGCAACGCGCCGCAAACGACCGGAGACGCAGCAGCCTGCCACCAGGTGGCCTCGCCGGCGCATCGTCGTAGCGACTGCGGCGTCTGACCAGCAGCATCATCAGCAGCGGTCGTCGGCGGCGACGATGTCTCGTTGTTTCGCGTGTCTGTGTGTCGCCATAGTGCTGCAGTGCCTCGGCATCGAGTCCGGGGCCGTGCGTCTACTCCCCGTCTACTGGAACGCGTCGAACCCGATCTTCCGTCGCGACAACACCGACCACGTGTTTGACGTTGCCATCGGCGACGCGCTGGACATCGTCTGCCCGCGCTACCCGCACGACTTCCCGGCGGAGGACGCGGAATACCACGTCGTGTACCAGGTGTCGCGCGAGGACTACTCAGCGTGCCGCGTCACGCCGGGCGCCGCGGCAACGAGGCAGCTGCTCGTCTGCAACCGGCCGCACGAGCAGCGCACGTACACGCTGTCGTTCCGCGAGTTCACGCCCGTGCCGCGCGGGCTCGAGTACCGGCGCGGCGCCGACTACTACTACCTGTCCACGTCTAGTGGCGCCATCTCTGGGATGCACGAGCGCAGCGGCGGCGCGTGCGCGGAACACAACATGCGCGTCGTGTTCAAGGTCTGCTGCGAAGCGACGACGACGACGACGACGACGACGGTGGCGCCCCCGCCGCGGCGGAGCGCCGCGCGGGACAATGCGACGATCGCGGCGCCGTCGCGGCACGACGTGACTGCCGAGGGCGTCGCGGCGACGACGAACGCTCTTGTGTTTTCGACGACGAAGAAGTCGCGAGCGGCGCCGGACTCGCACAATGACGTTCTCGCGCGGAAAGCTGCGGCGGCGTTCCTGAACGCGGCGAGGCCGGTGGCGCCATCTATAGCGCTGGTGTGCGTGGCGATCGCTCGCGCGCTGCTAGCGCATGCATAGAACATGGACGTCGTCGCCCGCCATCTACGCACATCCATGTATTTATGACGAGACTGTGGCGCCCCCACCGTGAAACAAGTGAGCGTGTAAATGTGGCCTGTAAATTTTGACGCGCTGATATTCGTCAGGACGGATAATCTTCTGTACAGAGAGTGAACGAACGTGTGCTATATTATTTCATGGAATTCCTCACGTGTGAGCGTTACCGTGGGAACAAGAGGACAGCGTTACATATTCGCAGACGCCTGCAAACTTTCTGTGCGTACGCCGCGTTCAAACGACGAGAATCGCACGCAAACGGAAAATTCTACAAGCACGTGATTATTAACACGGTCGTGTACGTGTGAATGAGTGGGGTGTGAGGGAGATTGAAGGGGAGGGGCCGAGCCCCCAGTACTGGTTCGTGTACGTGTGAAAGAAGGGGAGAGGGGGGAGAGTGATAGGGCCTATCCCCCAGTAAAGTTCGTGTGCGTGTGAAAGAGGGGGAGAGGGAGAGTGAGGGGCCTAGCCCCCAGTTATGTTCGTGTGCGTGTGAATGAGTGGGGAGAGTGAGGGGGCCTAGCCCAATACGGTTCGGTGTTTTACCGCGTTTTATTGCTAACGGTGTGTCAACGACAATGAGATCACAGGCCCCTGTGCGTGAGATTTTAAACCCTGACAGCATTCGCCCACCTCCGCCTCGGTGCGGGGTGTGTGTGTGGGGGGGGGAGGGAGAATTTCGGGCTTGAAGTCAGAAATCAATAGATGTTACGATAATTTATATGACATGCTTGAGTTGCTGCGCATGCGTGACACTGCCAAGCACTGTCACACTTGTATGTATGTATAACTGTATTGTGAAAGCACTGTCAATATAATTTTTTGAATGGACAAAAAATATTGCTTACTCATTGTCTGCATGATTCGTGTCAATATTAGCATATGGTAAATATTACACCGTCCACTCCCATTATATCTCTCTCTCTCTCTCTCTCTCTCTCTCTCTCTCTCTCTCTCTCTCTCTCTCTCGCTCTATC
>NW_014577782.1:822-3984 GCF_000485595.1 Priapulus caudatus | reverse complement strand
GAATAATGCATACCGAATAATACCGAATAATTCATAATTCACCGACCGCGAAATTAACCACTCGCGAAATCTGTACGCGGAAAATACGGCTTATACGGTACACGGAGGGACGATTGCGTGCGTGCATCGATGACTCACCGACGAAGGCGTCTGCGTGGCGGAGAAAAACTATGACAAATGCGACACCAATACATCATGTCGTACAACATGTTATGGCATTTATAATTGGGGAATATATTACATGTGTAATGGAGTGGAGTATTAGGTTATATAAATAATCATTATGATATTTAGATTCATCACTATAATAAAATTTAGAATATTCAATAACACGCTCGTAACATGTCATATATATGATTATATTAATATATCAGGAGTGTTTAAAAAGAGGTTTAATTGTAAAATTAGTTTGTATTCACTCGTGACGATATATATATATATATATATAAATTATAACACTACTACTACTACTAATAATAATAATTATTATTATTATTATTATTATTAATTCAATTATTATTATTATTAAGAGTAAAACTAATAGTAAAAAATAATAAGTCAAACTTATATAGATAAGAATAAAGTTAAGGGGAAATTACATTTTGTACATCCACTACTTATATACTTGACATGATCCCCTATACATTTGACATGATGCAGGAGTCCGTGTGGCTCCCTGAAAATGCTGCCATACTAACTAGCCTCGCCGAATTACCGTATTTTTTCAGCTAATGTCCAACGAAAATTTGGCAGACGTGCAACCACATGAATCTTAAAACTAAGCACATGCGTTATTGTTAATATCTTTAATTTTGAACCGCCCCAGGACCTGCGGATTGTCCTCATTTTTGCTGCGCCGCACTCCCTTCTTCTTTGAGGGCAGGCGAGTCCGCTGGAACTAACCCGTGCTTCAACAGTTATCTTCTACTCTGTATCACCTCATACTATAATATATACTATATATATATATACTAAACTGTACTCACTACCGGAACAGGTCCAGTTCACCGGTCCGGTTCCTAAGCACGTTGGCTCTTAACATTCATCTAACAGTCGCCGCCTTCCAATTACACCGGCCACAGGTGCGCATGCGCTTGGCCGCACGCGCCGTGTGCAACTTAGGGTCCGCCAGCCCGCCGCCAGCCAGCACTGGTGGTTTTAAGCTGCATTTCTGAAGAAAGGAAGTCTCTCTTCACGCCTTACACTAATAACTATCCGTAAATTGCTTCTAGCGCCTGCGCTGTGACTGCTGTTCTCACCCGTGTCTCAGGTGGTGGCTACACTGTTACTACAGGCAATCCACGTACAACTACGGGACGCGTACATGTACACACATACATTACACATACACACACTTCACAACGTACAACGGCGCGTATACACACCGCCACACTACGCAGCGCGCACCATACACACCTCGCCCGTCCACACACACGGCACGCCGGGGACGCACGCACAGCAGACACACGCACGCACGCACCACACGCACTGCCACACACACGATCCGGCACACGCACGCAGACCACAACGCAACGCCACGGACCGATCGCGCCTTTCCTGTCACGCACACACACACACCACACACAGGCTCACTCATTCGCGCTCGCACACACACACACTACAGCTCCACACACACACACAACACCCGCACACCAGGTGGGCCGCCCCATCCGGCCCACACACACACACACACACACGGGCTGGACCTGTAAAGGCAGTATAGTATGTGGCGTATAGCCGCGGTAATGCGCGCCATTAGAGCACGTCAACATAACAACGTCCCGCGCGGCGTCGCCGGCTGCTTCGCCAATTTGTTTAGCTTTGTAGTTCGTCTGCAAGTATTTCACTCCTTCTCGCTCGCCAACCCCGGTGACAGTTGGCCACTTTGCTCAAAGGATGCGCAAACAACGGACGCCTGTTGTTTGTCAACAGCGCCCCCTTTATTCGGTGCGGTGACCCTGCCCACGAATTACGCTCTATCGGGCGATGCGACAAAAGCCGGTCGGCATCTGTGACAACAACAGCAGCTTGTAGTCGCCTGCTTACAGTTCGCGTACTAACACTGCAGTACTAACACGCTGCTGAAGGAAGGAAGGAGGAGGAGGAGGAGGAGGTGGAGGCACTGCCCTCGCTAAGGACCCAGCGTAGATCAATGCAGCGCTGCTACCCCCCAAGAATAGCCGCCGACAGGGTAATAAGCGTGCGTGCGGTCTAAGCCATGCAGCCAACCCCGGCCCTGGTTTATAGTGAGAGAGAGAGAGAGAGAGAGAGAGAGAGAGAGAGAGAGAGAGAGAGGAGGAGGAGAGAGAGAGAGAGAGAGAGAAGAAGAGAGAGAGAGAGAGAGAGAGAGAGAGAGAGAGGAGAGAGAGAGAGAGAGAGAGAGAGAGAGAGAGAAGAGAGANTCCTCCCCTATCCCTCCTCCTCCTCCCCTACCCCTCCTCCCCCTCCCCTACCCCTCCTCCTCCTCCCCTACCCCTACCCCTCCTCCTCCTCCCTTACCCCTCCCCTACCCCTACCCCCTCCCCTACCCCTACCCCTCATCCTCCCATACCCCTACCCCTCCTCCCCCTCCCGCCGCCGCAGTCGCAGCTTCGTCTTTAATTAGTGAAGACGGTGATATCGCAGGTGTGCCGCGCCAACACTCGACCCCAGGTAGATTTCCGCTCATCCGTGTGCGAGTAGGTGGTGGGGGGGGGTGCTAGCATCGATTAACGCGTCACGTCGGCTGTTCATGTGTTTTTAAAACAAACAGATACGGATATCATAATGACATGCACTACCGCCATCAGGGGGGAGGGGGAGTGTGTGTGTAATCATTAGGGTAGGGGATGGGGGGGGGGTTGTGATGTCAGCAGCCGTTTGTATGTACACCTGAGGTTGTCGCGTGACGTACTCCAGACGAACTAAACACGAAATCGCGATAACTTCGAGATTTTAGCTGCGGCTTAGCAAGCGAGCGAAGAGAGAGAGATAGAGATAGAGAGAGATCGAGAGAGAGAGAGAGAGAGAGAGAGAGCGAGAGAGAGAGAGAGAGAGAGAGAGAGAGAGAGAGAGAGAGAGAGAGAGAGAGAGAGAGGAGAGAGAAGAAGAGAGAGGAGAGACGAGAGAGAGAGAGAGAGAGAGAGAGAGAGAGACGAGAGAGAGAGAGAGACGAGAGAGAGA
>NW_014577782.1:0-407 GCF_000485595.1 Priapulus caudatus | reverse complement strand
GAGAGAGAGAGAGAGAGAGAGAGAGAGAGAGAGAGCGACGGGGGAGAGAGCGCTCACATTAAAGCAATCTCGATGGTCGGCGGCATCACCGGAACCAGTTTTGAGGCTCATTATTTTAGTTCCACCCAATAACCGACTGCTCTTTGAATATATGCTTCCGCAGCGAGCGAGCTTTCAGGCGTACCCCGTCGCCGGGTGTAAAGGACTCGGTCAATATTTTCACCAAGACGGCCGGTTTGCGCGCGCGTCGTGCTGAGGACAAATTAATGGCAAAGAACTCTCAAAGAGCTTTGTGTGTGTGTGTGTGTGTGTGTGTGTGCGTGCGTGCGTGCGTGCGTGGTGTGTGTGTGTGTGTGTGTGTGTGTGTGTGTGGTGCGTGCGTGCGTGCGTGCGTGTGTGTGTGTGTG
>NW_014577781.1:154436-162643 GCF_000485595.1 Priapulus caudatus | reverse complement strand
TACTCCAATCACCCTTTCCTCATCCTCCTTCCTCCTCCTCCTCCCTCCGTCCTCCTGTCCCCTCCTCCTCTTCCATATTGACTACTTCATTCGATCTCCATCACCTTCTCCGCTTCTCCTCTCCCCTCCCGTGCCCTTTCTCCTTTTCCTCCTCCCCCCTCCTCCCCTCCACCCCATCACCTCCCTCGCTCCTTCCTTCCTCCCCTCCTACCTCCCCTCCCTTATACTCCATCACCTTTCTCTCCTCCTCCTCCTCCCCTCTCTCCTCTCCCCTCCTCCTCTTTGCCCATCCTCCTACCACTCTCCTACCTCCTCCTTTCTCCCTCCTCCTCCCCCTACTCCATCGCCTTTCTTCCGGCTCCACTCTCTCCTATCAGTTCTCCTTCTCTCTCCTTCTCCTCTTCCTCCTGCCCTTACTCCTCTCCATGACGTCTTCATTTCGATCTCGGCCAATCTCAGGGGCACGGTTACGTTTATCGTAAAACACAGGAACCTATATGCTGATGAAGATACCAGGGTCTGGTAACACTTGTGTATACATATATGTTACTCGCGGTACTAATCTGTTAGTACCTATTACGACAACGACCCCTTTCGAGCTGCTATAGGCCGAGTACGCAGTACGTAGCGTATGTAGTAAGTGTTACGACGAGGCCAAACCCCTCTCATAACTCGAGGATCAAGATTGAAAATAACACGAGTTCACACACAGAATTGTATTATAGTCTGATCATTTATTTTATATTAATGGAGTAAAATGGTCCTGTGTTTTTCACGATACGTCTGAAGAATAGCCATCCAGGAAACACAGCTTTACTTACTACTATTTGATGCATTGTATACGTATAACACATATTTACAAATGGGCGTCCTGTTCTCTTGTTACGAAGGCTCTCTTCCGTTGCGTCAAAGCAAATCAAAAGCAGCGCCAATCAGACGGAAATCCCCGCTCTCCGGGACGTTTACGCATTTGGGTTTGTCTATATTCAGGCGGTACAGGAGATAATTTGCAGTATTGTTGCACGCCCCGTGGGTTGTGTCTGTTATATACCAGATCAGATGTATATTCGCTTGCCGGTGGAGAAGGAGGGAGAAGCTGCGGTTGGAGATAGGAGGAGGGGGAGAAGGAGAGCGTTGTGGAGGAGGGGGGAGAGCTGGTGAGAAGGAGGAGGAGAGAAGCTGGTGGCGTGGTGGAGAAGGGAGGAGGTGGTGGAGAAGCCGCCGCGCCCGCCGCGGGCGGCGCCGCGCGCCGCGCGCGCCGGCCGGGCGCGGCCCGGCGGCGCGGCGCGCGCCGGGGGCACCCGGCCGCCGGCGCGGCCGGGCGCGCCCGCCGCGCCCCGCGGGCTGGCAGGGAGGTGCCCTTCTCCCTGGCACACCTTCTCCCTCTCGTCCACCACCTTCACCACACCATTCTCGCCACTCCTCCTTCCTCACAGCTTCTCCCCTTCCTCCTTCTCCACCAGCTTCTCCCCTCCTTCTCCACTAGCTTCTCCCCCTCCTCCACCACCTCCCTTCTCCCCCTCCTTCTCCACCAGCTTCTCCCCTCCTTCTTCTCCACCAGCTTCTCTTCCTCCTCCACCACCTTCTCCCTTCTCCCCTCCTCCTTCTCCACCAGCTTCTCCCCTCCTCTTTCTCTACCACCTTCTCCCTTCTCTTCCTCCTTCTCCACCAGCTTCTCCCCTCCTCTTTCTCCACCACCTTCTCCCTTCTCCCCTTCCTCCTTCTCCACCAGCTTCTCCCCTCCTCCTTCTCCACCACCTTCTCCCTTCTCCCCTTCCTCCTCCTTCACCAACACAAACCACGTGATAAAATATGCAAATTATCTCCTGTACCGGCCTGAATATAGACAAACCCGAGTCATTTGCGGTACAGAAAAAATAGACGTGCCCGGGGGATAGCAACACCCCGACGCTACACCTCCGCCATCTTTCCACTCGTAAAAGTATAGGGATCCGATCTAGCTGCGAGCGACTACTACTACTAGCAATAGACTGGTCCGCGCTCGACAGTTCCACTCGCGTTACACTGACGCGCGCGGCGCGCTCACTTAACGCGAGTGGAGCTGTCGAGCGCGGACCAGTCTACTGCTAGCAATCTCCACTAGCTGTAAGCAACTTTACGGTCTCGAGAAATATATTTCAAATTCATTTGTTAGAGTGGAGAATGCCATCCTGTGCAACCATCAACTGCACTAACAGGCAGTTTAAGGCATGTGGAAGGACATTTCATTTGTAAGTTAGCATTAAAATGGGCAAATTTATGATAAAAACAACATTATAGTACGTAACCCATGACGAACTTGTTTTGTGGACGCTCGTGCCAGCGAAGCGTATTGACATACAGCAGATTGTAAAATCTAACTACAGTAGGCCTATTTTGTAGTTTGTAGTTGAATGAACGCTATGTCTATGGATTTTATATGTTTAATAGTTTGGAACAATAATTTCGGTGATTTCATAACTGATGATAACGTTAGCTCAGTAGCCAGTTGGCCTACAGGCACTTGAAGCGTATCAACTGTAAACACACGGCGCCGCCATTGCGCGTACACTAACACATAATAATAGAGTGTATTATTACACATAATAATAGAGTGTACTCTATTATTATGTGTTAGTGTACGCGCAATGGCGGCGCCGTGTGTTTACAGTTGATACGCTTCAAGTGCCTGTGAGTAGGCCTACACTGTACTGTGTACAGGCTACAGGTGTATTGTAATTTTGTTATGTTTTGTGTAGCGAACCAACCTGTGTTCCTCGTGTCACTCGCGGACATAGCCCCTGCGCCGTGCTAGATATGTTGTGTGTGTTAGCATATGCCTGTACCATAGATCTCTATAGGTACTTGTACTAAGCCTGACAAGGCTGTGAGACCGATTGTCTATCTTCTAACCCTAGCAAGACCGTTTCTTGGAGCTAGGTACTTGTAAACAGTTGTATTGTTGTAATGATGTAAAATTAAATGTAGCTAAACCAAATTAGCTACACCACATTGTAATTTTGGTGTGTGCGTGTGATACTCACTGTACAACTGGCTCTCCCGTCGTCGACCTCCACCGGACGGCAGTAGATGGCTGAGGGTCAACCCAGGCTACTGATGATTCGTTTCGCGGACCACGGAGCATTCCCACATCTCGGGGCGTTTAGCAACCATGCCTACGCCACTCAAGTTCACAGTTCTTAACGAGATTTCAAATGGATTTCAGCTGCGACATCGCGACTTTAGCTAAGGTTTTGGCGGATTTTAATCAACGACGTTAGTTAAGATTTCGATGGATTTCCATCACGACTTCGCGATTTTGCTTTGGTTTCATCGCGACTCATCTCGTTCGGCCGTTCCTTAAGCCGGCTCCTTACTGTGTCACGTTCTATTGTGTCATGAGTCCACCTATATTATAGAGCCGATCCGCGCACCTATGTAAGTGTATTTAGTGTGATGTTTCTTCTTTGATTAAACGCGTTGATTGGATGGCCGATGCATAAAGTAATTTCCTACTATGTCTTCCTCTTTCATACCACACACCACGTGACGGTTCAATCAAGGTCACAATCCAGTGATCGAATCTTAGACCGGTGGTAACGACCGGAGGAGTTATTGTGGCATTACACAATTAACGGAGATCACACAAGGGGGATAGTCCATGAGCCAGACCAAATTTCATTACCAAAGAGGTGAACAGATCCAACATGGGTCGAATTCGCTACACTATATTATACGCAGAAGGCCTGCATGATCAGCGTGAGTTTGCCCTCCGGAAGACGAAACGTTGACCATAAACTGCGAAGCTCGTCAACAACCTGTAACGATGCCGATCGTTAGCTAATGACTAACCAATAACCCGTGAATAATCGAGATCAGCCAGGAAACAATGCGCAAGGTGCATCATTAGGTTAATCGTAGGTCAATTAGCTTGAAACCTACAGTGATTATAGCTAAGACATGTATCATTATGCCTGTAGAATTCTAGAAACGTAACTCATACAGTTTGCGAGATAACGGTTAAACCCGTACTACAGGCCTGTATAAGCCTATCGGCTTGACCGCGCGTGAATAACAGCTAATTAATTAGGTTAATCGTAGGTCAATTAGCTTGAAACTTACAGTGATTATAGCTAAGACATGTATCATTAGGCATGTAGAATTCTAGAATCACAACTCGACTCCTTCGCGAGACATGCGTATAATAGCCTATGGGCTTGACCGCGCGTGAATAACAGCTAATTAATTAGGTTAATCGTGGGTCAATTAACTTGAAACTCACAGTGATTACTTCTAAGACATGTATCATTATGCATGTAGAATTCTAGAAACGTAACTCATACAGTTTGCGAGATATGATAGGTAAATACACTTTCTAATACTTTTTTACCTAAGGTGCCTAAAGTGGATTTGCACCTAAATTAGGTACTACCCATCTGGTAACAAGTACGTGTGGGTATAGCTCTAGTACTATAGCCCGCTTACATTAACTGCCGCTGGGCTATAGCATCAACCATTACGAATGCTCGGGACCAACTTAACTCAGCCAGTCAGCGGGAACTATGTATTTCGAGGGTAAACGTGGAGGGGTGGGACAGTTGTGTTGGTTTGGACAAAAACATCTGTTGTTGTCAAGTAAACATTAATAATTGTAGATTTGTTCATCTTTCATGACAAAACTAATATTACAATCTCTTTTGATCGGGCTTAATTTGTTACTTGAAACACAATGTTTTTGTCCACAACCACCCCAGACCGCCCACCCTCGCACGTGCGGAAATACATAGTTCCCGCTGACTGGCGCTGCTGCCGCCAGAAATGGCCGTTTGAAGTTCGCAAATCGAATGTTCGTTCACAAGAAATACCGCAAGTATACCATTGCAACGATAGTTAGAGGTTCAACTTTAGTAGCGGTGTCACGGTCTGAGATTACCCCCAGTCTGAAATTACCCTAGCGCTACTGCGCATGCGCCACGCATGCGCACGAGGTGCTGGGTGTAAAGCGCAGTAGCAAAAATTAGCTGAGACTGCCACCGTCACATTAGCCATTTGTCAAAAATACGGACAGAAGCAGTTTATTATTGCTCTCTCCAACACGGAAGTGACTATACGCACGGCGGCCATGTGGGTCAGATTCAATATGGCTATACGCACGGCGCCGTATGACCGACTCAATATGGCTAGGAATGAGGAAGGGGAGAAGGGAGAAGCTGGTGGAGAAGGAGGAAGGGGAGAAGGTGGTGGAGGAGGGGAGAAGCTGGTGGAAAATGAAGAAGGAGAGAAGGAGGGGGAGAAGGGAGCTGGTGGAGGAGGAGGGGGAGAAGGGAGCTGGTGGAGGCAGGAGGGGGAGAAGGAGAGAGTGGATAGGAGGGGAGAAAGGAGCTGGTGGAGAGAGGGGGAGAAAGGAGAAGGTGCGGAGGAGGGGAAAGGCTGGTGGATGAAGGAGGAAGGGAGGAGGAGAGAAGTGGTGAAGGAAGGAAGGGAGAAGCTGGTGACGGAAGGAGGGGGAGAAGCTGGTGGAGAAGGAAGGAAGGGGAGGAGGGAGAGAAGGAAGACGTGGAGGAGGAGGGAAAGGGAGAAGCTGGTGAGGAGGAGGGGAGAAGCTGTCGCTAGCTTCCTCTTTTCATCGCACCAGCTTCTGCTTCTCTACGGCAGCTTCTCCCTTCTCCCCCTCCTTCTGTACCACTTCTCCCCCTCCTCGCCGCCCTACTCCATGCACCTTCATTCTTCTCTTTTCTCTGGCTTCTTGCTCTCTTTTGCTCTCTTTCTTCACTCTTTCTATTTCTATCATGCTCAATTTTCTGCGCTTCTTTTCATCTCTTACTTTCTTCTACTATCTTCTGCTTATTCTTTTTCAACCCTTATGTTCTCCTCCTCTTCCCCTATCATCACCTCTCCGCCTCCTCCTTCTCCTCCCTCGCTCCTCCCCTCCCTCCCTCACCTTCTCTCCTCCTACTCCTCCTCCCTACTCCATACACGCATCTCCCCTCCTGCCTCCTCTCTGCCTCCTCCATCCCAACCTTCTCCCCCCTTCCTCCTCGGCTCCCCCTATGCCATCAGCTCTCTCCTCTGTCCTGCCTCCTGCGCTCCATCCCATTCTTCTGTACCCTCCTCCTCCTCCTGCCTCCAGTCACTTGCTCTCCTCCTCCTCCTCTTCCCGTCCTCCGATCACTTCTCGCCCTCCTCCTCCTCCCTCCTCCTAACCCTCCTATGCGGAGCCGGTGAAGATATAATGTGGCGCGAACAATTCCAGACCGTCTGAGATTACCCCAGTCTGAATTTACCCACCTATGGGCACACAGGATATAATTTGCAGGGTAATTCAGACTGAGGGTAATCTCAGACGTGACACCGGTCTGAGATTACCCAGTCTGAATTTACCCACCTATGGGCACACAGGAATAATTTGCAGGGGTAATTTTCAGAGCTGGGGGTAATTCTCAGACCGTGAACCCAGTCTGAATTTACCCTCCTACTGCCAGACTAATCTCAGACTGTGGCGCGCGGCAGTCTCATTATCGCAGGCGCTACTGCCGCATGCGTCACGCATGCGCACGAGGTGCTAGGGGTAATTTCAGACTGGGGGGTAATCTCAGACCATGACAGCGGGTATAACTTAAGACATACTCACTTCGGATAAGAGGCATTAATTGCCTACCAGCAGACGTTTTTATAGCGTCGATATAATTCGGGATAAGTTGTCGCATGCCCTATGGGTCGTTCTATAGCCCAGCGGCAGTTAATGTAAGCGGGCTATAGTACTAGAGCTAGTGTGGCCGTGGGTATATAGACGATTTGTTATACAGTAAGTACAGTTGTATGCAGTAAAATCCTAGAGTCTACTATCCCTATAGTCCAGATGACTGTAACCTGGAAACCAGAGTCTACAGAACAGCCCGAACACGATCTGGAAATAGTTCTGCAGCCAGTACAGTGCAGCCAGCATCAATATAAATATAATATTATATCAATATAATAGGTTAGGGTTATGGTTAGGGTTATTGTAAGGGTTAGGTTTAGAGTTATGGTTAGGGTTAAAATTAGGGTTAGGCACATTGGTTTTATTGGGACCCATGTTCTCTATCCTTGGGCCCTAGCAGCAGCGGCTCGTTGTTTAATCTTACTATTCTCTAGTCTTAGTCTGATAGTAGCCCAGGTGACGGGCCTACACTGGCAGTTGGGCCCAAGGATAGAGAACATGGGTCCCAATAAAACCAATGTGCCTAACCCTAACCCTAATTCTAACCCTGGCCCTAACGGCCCAAGGATAGAGAACATGGGTCCCAATAAAACCAATGTGCCTAACCCTAACCCTAACCCTAATTTTAACCCTAACCATAACTCTAAACCTAACCCTTACAATAACCCTAACCATAACCCTAACCTATTATATTGATATAATATTATATTTATATTGATTTGATGTAAATGACATTGATATTATTGGGACCCATGTTCTCTATCCTTGAACCGCTGCTAGTACTATGACTAATTACTTTTAATATGTCCATACGTGTACATCTACATAGTAACATACACGTCACTCAGTATCACGAGCAAAATAATTGGAATTACTCAATTAGACCTAGTTTAGTATCACCTCGGTACATGTTAGCGTACACACCAACATTGCAGTAGTTGTTGCGGTAGTGTGACATCACCACTAGTTGCACGTATAGCGCGACGTCATAAGGCGTTATCACGTGACCTCCCTCCACGCCCGGGGGATAGCAACACCCTTGTTAGTTCCTCCCCGCGCCCGATACCATTACACACCTTGTGCTTTAATCGGAATGGTAATTTTTTAATTGCTAGTTATATTGCTCATTGAAATGAACTTGTAGGTACTGGTAGTGGCGGCAGATAAAGAAAGATATAGTTGGAACCCGCTGCTATTTTTTTCATCCTGCGCGTGTGATATTGTATAGTAAAACTGTGCGTACCTTCGCAGAGCTGTTAGAGTCTTGTACACGTCAAGGACGATTGCACCTTGAGTACACAGACATAGCAATAGGTATATATATAGATAGCATTATATATAGCGATGAGAGGCATGAGGCAATTCTGGTCGTGCTGAACGTGGTTGCCGGACATCGTTGGAGTTGTGAGGTTTTTGAATCCGTCCCTGTTTGACAAAGATGGTGTGTGTCTACTAGCAGTGATGCCAGCAGAGCGTGCACAGCGGTGTGTAACAGCGGTGTCTACTAGCAGTGATGCCAGCAGAGCGT
>NW_014577781.1:153910-154426 GCF_000485595.1 Priapulus caudatus | reverse complement strand
ACTCACTCACTCACTCACTCTCACTCACTCACTCTCTCTCTCTCTCTCTCTCTCTCTCTCTCTCTCTCTCTCTGTCTCGCTCTCTCTTCCTCACTCGTTAACCTCTCCCTCCCCCTCGTTCTGTCACATAAACACCCACCCACCCACTCCTTCATTCACTTACCCAAAACTTACCCATACAAATAACCACCGAGCACCCATACACTCCCCTCGCGCTCAGAATTGTGCACGCGCACACGCACACGCACGCACGCCTCTCTCTCTCTCTCTCTCTCTCTCTCGCTCTCTCTCTTCCTCACTCGTTAACCTCTCCCTCCCCCTCGTTCTGTCACATAAACACCCACCCACCCACTCCTTCATTCACTTACCCAAAACTTACCCATACAAATAACCACCGAGCACCCATACACTCCCCTCGCGCTCAGAATTGTGCACGCGCACACGCACACGCACGCACGCCTCTCTCTCTCTCTCTCTCTCTCTCTCGCTCTCTCTCTTCCTCCCTCGTTAACCTCT
>NW_014577781.1:144749-149997 GCF_000485595.1 Priapulus caudatus | reverse complement strand
ACTAGAGAGCTAGCGTCTGCGTCGTATACAACTAGAGAGCTAGCGTCTGCGTCGTATACAACTAGAGAGCTAGCGTCTGCGTCGTATACAACTAGAGAGCTAGCGTCTGAGGCTTGTGTCTGAGGAAGGATGCGGTCGGTATTCGCGCACGTAGGGAGAGAAGTTGGGGTAGGCTTCCCTGCTGTGAGATTGCTAGCTGTTGCCGTGCTGATGACGTATGCTATAAAACCGTCGATCACTGGACCCGTGGGTGAGTATAAGCTATGCATTTCTACATAACAGTGGTCATTTATTTCGTTCCACTAAACGTCTATCCCAACGAAACATTTGAATGTTGAAATATGGATTTAATAAGAGTAAAACGTTTTTATTAGGTTTATTTATATATAGCTCTTTATTCCCTTAATTAAACTTGATAAACACTTGTGATGTAAAAGATATATAAATATATATATATATATATATATATCATATTTAGACAGCTTCACGTGCACGACCACCAAATTGAAAATTTTTACGTTGGGAAATAACTTCAGCGTATTTTATTAATACACTTCTTTCACGCCAACAACTTCTCGCGCATGCTGTTATTATCCATCGCTGCATGCATGCATGCATGCATACGATAGTGCACTCATCGGCACAGTGAACGCTTGCATTGGCTCCCTGTCACTTCACTTCAGTAATAGTTAAGGGTGCCTTTTAACGAAGTGAGGAGACCGCGAGTAAGGAGTTCGTGTAGTCGACGACTGTGGTCGTTACGCACGCTTGCCGCTAGATTCCTGAGTGGTTGTTTCTGTCGCGCAGGTGTTGTAACAACGGACGAGCCTGATCTCGTCCGACCCGGGTGGAACATGGTACCGAGGCCGGCGTCCCACAATCGTGCCGCCACCAGTAGCCCTGGTGACGAACCCCGCCGCCTGACGCAGCCGGGAGGGCATGGTGTGGGCGAGGAGGAGGAGGAGGAGGAGGAGGAGGAGAAGCCTAAGGAAACCATGCAAGACGAGGATAGCGAATTTGACGGGCTGTCGATGCCTGGTGAGGGCGCGACTGACGAGGACCGCGAGGCCCGAGCGCAGAAACTCGACGACGCACTATACGAGAAATTCCACGGACTGTCCATGCACGGAGACCCCAACTACGCTCACGACCCAGCGGAGCACCACCAGGAGGCGCAGGGTGTCGTGAAAAGATCCGACGGCACCGGGGAGCAGCTGGTGGCGCCATCTGACGGCGAACAGGCGGCAGACGAGGTCGTGTACGAGAAATTCCACGGACTATCCATGCATGGAGACCCCAACTACGTCCACGACCCAGCCGAGCACCCCCAGGAGGCGCAGGGTGACGGCGCGGCCGCCGCACAGGGAGAGGACTTTGTGCAGCAGGCGTTCCACGGCGTCTCCATGCACGGCGACGCCGCCTACGTACACGACGACGCAGACAAACAGCCGCCCGCGGAGGTGGCGCCCTCTGACATCAAGGAGGAGGCGTGGCAGGCGCTGCATGGCGAGGTGATGCACGGCGGTGATTTTAAAGATAGCGACGACACGAGAAGAGCAGACGAAACCGCGGACCACCACAAAATGACCGAGGAGGAATTCACGCAGTACCAGCAGGAGATGAAGCGAGCTGCCGAGAGGTCGGGCGAGGCGGGGGGCTACAGCAGGGAGCTGGGAGGCGTCGAGGGAGGGATGAGGGAGGAGGACAAGATGGCGGAGCGCTATAGCAAACAGACGAACTTGCACCGCGGAGACGACCTGTAGCTAGCGTCTTGCGGCAGTTTCAAATTCGAATTCAAACTGATTCAAATTCTACGAATTTCCCTAGCCGACGTCGCTTTATGATTTCCGTAAATCGGTCGATTTTGTAACAGTGCTGCTTGTGAACATCGTGGTCGTTAGAATAAAGTGCATCGCTAACTATAGATGAGTGAACGTTATTCTTAATAGTTACGGTTCACTGTCGTGCTAGAGATTGGGGGAAAATTATCTTATATATTAGTGTATTGTAATTGGGTAAATGTAACTAGGTAATTGAGTAATACACCTTAATTTGATAGTGATTTCCATGATAGCTATTGTAATGATAGTGATGGAATCCCTACGATATTATAGTGATCAATGTTATTTAGCGAATTCTGTTTAGTCCTGCAATCTCCATAGGCGCTTCATGGTATCATAAACTCGTTTAACGGACGTCTCGTTTAGTGGAAAATCTTCATGGACGTATCTTCGCCGTTAAATGAAGTATGATATTTCATGTGTACACGTCGTGTCGTGATCGCATGTGTCCCTTTCTAGGTAGATATATGTTCATGTGTACACGTCGTGTCGTGATCGCATGTGTCCCTTTCTAGGTAGATATATGTTCATGCTCGTGTGTATAATTACAGTTTGTAAACCTTCAGGAACGGTGTGTAATTGTTGTGCACAGTGTGCAAGTGGCATTGTATGAGACCTAGAGTTATGCACACAGTAGTATAGTAAATAGTAAGATGGGACACGTTTTTAGAAACTTTATAAAACCCACTAAACCAACTTTACCTCCAAAATATCTTTGTGGGTGATCAATAACAATGAAAAGAATAACATTATCCATGGTTACTAAATTTAAATGAATATTGATCGATGTATAGACCATCAAACATTTTGGTCACTTTACTCAGAACAGCGGGGTAAGATGGGATATCTTACCCCGCTGTTCTGAGTAAGATGTGACACTAGATTATTCAATGAAAATTTTCATAAAAATTCGCCCTGACAAATGCTCCTCTGCAACACACACACGTACACCGCACGCACGCCGCCGTGCACAAACAACAAGTATATAGAGTTATAACAACTCTGGTGCACCCGGTGGCTAATGTACATTGCCGAACGGCCGTCGCCGTTGACTGCCAAGATAATTTACTTCGTCCAATCTTATACATTCAAACTAGAGCTGAGTAGGTCGAAGGCACATGTGCATGGTAAAATCTGATTTATAATATTCACTGCTCGCAGCATCACGCCCCCGCTATGCCTATGTTAATGTACAGGAAAATGCCGCACGGACGTCGGTCACCGTTGACTGTCAAGAGAAATTTCTTTGGCCGTTCTCATACGTTCAAACTATAGCCAGGCGGGCCCACGGCAGGTGTGCATGGTAAAACCCGATCCACAATCTTCACTTTGCTCGCAGCATCGCGCTACGATTCCCACCTATACCAATGTACATGAAAATGGCGCACGGACGTCGGTCACCGTTGACTGTCAAGATGATTTACTTCGCCCAATTTTATACGTTCAAACTAGAGCTGGGCGGGCCGACGGCGCATGTGCATGATAAAATCTGATTTATGATATTAACTGCTCGCAGCATCACGCCCCCGCTATGCCTATGTTAATGTACAGGAAAATGGCGCACGGACATCGGTTGCCGTTGTCTGCCAAGAGAAATTTCTTTGGCCGTTCTCATACGTTCAAACTAGCCAGGCGGGCCCACGGCACGTGTGCATGGTAAAACACGATCCACAATATTCACTTTGCTCTTAGCATCGCGCCACGATTCCCACCTATACTAATGTACATGAAAATGGCGCACGAACATCGGTCGCCGTTGACTGCTAAGATAATTTTGTTCGGCCGATCTTATCCGTTCAAACTAGACTGGGCGGGCCGACGGCGCATGTGCATGATAAAATCTGATTTATGATATTAACTTTGCTCGCAGCATTACGCCCCGGCTTCCCCGCTATGCCTATATTAATGTACAGGAAAATGGCGCCGGACGTCGGCCGCCGTTGACTGCCAAGAGAACTTTCTTCGGCCGATCTCATACGTTCAAACTAGAGCCAGGCGGGAAAACGGCACGTGTGCCTGGTTTAAAACCCGCGATCTACAATATTCACTTTGCTCGCAGCATCGCGCCACGATTCCCACCTATGCTAATGTGCATGAAAATGGCGCACGGACGTCTGTCGCCGTTGACTGCAAAAGTAGGTTTCTTTTGCTGATCTCATATGTTCAACGTCTATCGCCGTTGACTGCCGAGAATAGCTGTATAGGTATTATTAGCTATTGATAATAGTTATATACAAAAATCTTAAAATTAGATGATATTCGAGTTTGCTCATAGCAACAGTTCATCGTTCATACGAATATTCTTTTCAGATTCACATCGCTCATTTGTGATTTCGTTAAGTTTTCTTTACGCCCATAATTAGGAGTAGTAACGAGTGTTTTGTGCACGCACAGTACCTGCAAAATACTTCGCAATTAAACACCAATTAATACCGTTCACGATATGTTGTAAACCCTTTCAAATACGGTCACGTGACGCTAGCCGACAAACAAGTGTAAGTTACGGAGAGCCAGTATCTAACTCCGATGAACAAATCGTAATTTTTGATATAATGATTCCTATTATTAGATAGCGATCATACGACGTTATTTGAATCACTGGCAGCGAGATCAAGTCCGCCCCCACCACGCTCACGCTACAGACACCGCGTACATGGGTTGTGCATATGCACTGTTTATGTGTCAGTTGTTGCGCAGCTGTTCCCTGGGTGCAAATATTCTAGTCTTGCTCAGTATTATAGTCTTCGATATATTTTGTTAGCGTGATATTCCCTCAAGCATCATACCTGGCACGCGCATATTTATAGCACAGGTGGTTGTATGCTATAGTTTCCGTAATTTATTTTTTCGGAACTTTTAGTCGGAAATGTTGCGTGTTTACTGGGCATGGGGCATGTAAACAGGGTATAAATGAGAATCATTAAAAATCGGTGGTGCCGAACCTCATCCCGTGTTATTTAGCTTTCGTTAGTCGGGTTGTTTCTAAGTGACATCGTTTGGTTCTCACGTTGGTGTCATGATCCGATGCGGGATTGCTGATGACTACACAGTGTATGTGTCCACTCACGCTCGCTCACTCACTCACTCACTCACTCACTCACTCACTCACTCATTCACTCACTCACTCGTGAGGAGAGGTTTAACGAGTGAGGAAAGAGAGAGCGAGACAGAGGAGAGAGGATAGAGGAGAAGAGAGAGATCGAGAGAGACGAGAGAGTGAGAGAGGAGCAGAGAGAGAGAGAGAAGGAGGACGGAGAGAGAGAGAGAGAGAGAAGAGAGAGTGGCGCGCGAAAAAGTGAGAGGGAAAAAGAGAGGGCAGAGAGAGAGAGAGCTAGCCTTAGCTAGAGAGAGAGGTGAGCGTGGATGACCGATGTGAACTGTGTGTGCGTGCTGAGCGGGTGTGCGGT
>NW_014577781.1:142414-143507 GCF_000485595.1 Priapulus caudatus | reverse complement strand
CCCTCGTTCTGTCACATAAACACCCACCCACCCACTCCTTCATTCACTTACCCAAAACTTACCCATACAAATAACCACCGAGCACCCATACACTCGCCTCGCGCTCAGAATTGTGCACGCGCACACGCACACGCCCACTCACACGCACGCACGCACGCACGCACACACTCACACGCACGCACACACACACACACACACACACTCACACTCACGCACGCATATTTTCGACCTATCTACGAGCGACACGACCTCATGTCAGTCGACGTGGTGCACGACATCTGCTACCTTGCTCCGCCCCGACAACACACCACCACGTCATGCTCCTCATCTGCATCCAGCCGCAAGCCGGACGCCGCGAGCACGCTCTCACAGCTGTTACCTACATTAACATCATCTCTACCTGCCGTCGTCGATGCACGCCGTACACCAACTGCGTCACAGCCGCCGACTCGCTGCGGGATGTGTGACGTGCCGTGTTGTATAGAGGAGTGATACAGGAGCGGGAGACGGTATATGGGCATTTTCGCACGCACTGATACAGTTCAACAGCGCGGCAACGTCACCAACAACGTAGATGGACACGCTGTTTCTGACATCGGACGAAGATCCGCCTACGCGGTGCTGCTCGCGCGCCAGTCTAAGTTTAACGTTTCAAGAATTTTCGCGCATAAACGCAGCGGCGTCTGCTTCAGGTTACGTCGGTGACGCTGCGTCGATTCTTACTGACAATATCTGCATACATCAGCTGCCATAGCTAGAGAGCGAAACGCGAGAAAGAGAGAAGGAACGCAAGCGAACGGGAGAACGTGGAGGAGAGAGAGAGAAAACGAAAAAGGGAAAAGAGAAAGAGTAAAGGACAAAGAGAAGGATATTGAGTGGAAGAAAACGAGGCAGACAGACAAAGAGAGAGAGAGAGAGAAAGCGATAAAGAGAGAGGAAGAGAGAGAGAGAGAGAGAGGAAGAGCGAGAGAGAGGGTGGAGACAGGGAGAGGTCCGAACAACATAACGCCGAGCGGCATCTGCGTCGTATACAGCTAGAGAGCTAGCGTCTGCGTCGTATACAACTAGAGAGCTAGCGTCTGCGTCGTATACA
>NW_014577781.1:133534-142364 GCF_000485595.1 Priapulus caudatus | reverse complement strand
GGTCGGAATGCTGGTGAGCGCGACACCGCGACTGACGAGGGCCGCCAGGCGAGGACACGGGCCACGCGACGCCGCGAAGAAACTCGACGACGGCACTTACGAGAAATTCCACGACTGTCCATGCACGGGAGACCCCAACTACGCTGCACGATCCCAGCGGAGACCCCACGGCAGCGCGAGGAGGCGCGACGGGGTGTCGTGAAAAGATCCGACGGGCACCGGGGCAAGCTTGGTGGCGCCATCTGACGGGCGAGCACAGGCGGCAGAGCGAGGTCGTGTACGAGAAATTCCACGGACTATCATGCATGGGAGACCCAAGCTACGTCCACGACCCAGCGAGCCACCCGCAGGAGGCGCAGAGGTGAGCGGACCGCGCCGGCCGCCGCACAGGGAGAGGACTTTGTTGCAGCAGGCGTTGCCACGACGCGTCTCCATGCCACGGCGACGCGCCTAGTACACGACGACCGCAGACAAACAGCCGCCGCCGAGAGGTGGCGCCCTCTGACATCAAGGAGGAGGCGTGGCAGGCGCTGCATGGCAGAGTGATGCACCGGCGGTGATTTTAAAGATAGCGACGACAGAAAGAGCAGACGAAAACCGCGGACCACCAACAAAATGACCGAGGAGGATTCCACGCAGGTCAGCAGGAGAGGAAGCGAGCTGCCGAGAGGTCGGGCGAGGCGGGGGGCTACGCAGGGAGCTGGGAGGAGGCGTCGAGGAGGGATGAGGGGAGGAGGACACAAGATGGCGGAGCGCTATTAGCGCAACAGGACGAACTTGCACGCGCGCAGACGACCTGTAGGAGCGTCTCTGCGGCAGTTTCAAATTCGAATTCAAACGATTCAAATCTACGAACTTTCCCTAGCCGAACGTCGCTTTATGATTTCCGTAAATCGGTCGATTTTGTAACAGTGCTGCTTGTGAACATCGTGGTCGTTAGAATAAAGTGCATCGCTAACTATAGATGAGTGAACGTTATTCTTAATAGTTACGGTTCCACTGTCGTGCTAGAGATTGGGGGAAAATTATCTTATATATTAGTGTATTGTAATTGGTAAATGTAACTAAGGTAATTGAGTAATACACCTTAATTGATAGTGATTCCATGAATAGCTATTGTAATTGATAGTGATGAATCCCTACGATATTATAGTGACAATGTTGATTTAGCGAATTCTGTTTTAGTCTGCAATCTCCATAGGCGCTTCATGGTATCAGAAACTGCGTATAACGGACGTCTCGTTTAGTGGAAGAATCTCATGGACGTATCTTCGGCCGTTAAATGAAGTGGATTGATATTATATTTATATATGTGTGTGTGTATGATGTGTGTGTGTGTTGCTGGTGCTGTGTGTTAGTGTGTGTGTGGCATGGTATGAGCGTCGACACAATGTAGTGGTTCGTGTGCGTTGCGTGGTGTGTGAGGTGTGTGTGCCGTGCGGTGTGGTGTGGGGTGCGTGCGTGCGTGTGTGTATGTATGTGTGTGTGTGTCGTGTTTCTCCTCGTCACACACATTGAGAAAGAAAATTGCTCAAGAAACGCAAAGTGATTTTTGTTTGTTTATTCAACCATTTCATGTTTATACATGTAAAAATATTCATAATAGTCATTTGTAGACAAAATTTAATTCAATTGAATTATCTCCTATTAAACCCAGGCCGCAGCGTATTTGAAATTCTTGATCGAATCGCACACGACGCGACGTTTCCTCCCTAGGATCTGACCGGAAGTGACCATTTTACGTTTGTCGCATCGCTGCTAGGCCATATCCAGTAATTAATGCACGTTTTTAGTACAACTCCAATACCAAACGCAGCGCCATCATGTGGCCACACAGACACTAATAGGCTACACACGAACGTGTACACGACAAGGCTATAACGATAAGACGTGAAAACTGACGCAACGATAACGGTAACCCGAAAATGTTTCCGCTTCTCAGGTTTGCGTAGAGTGAAGATGTCCTGCACCCTTTACACTGCTATAGTATGGCGAGCGACAGGCCATTCACTATTTAATGAGCACGGAATCGCCAGCGGAGCATGGCTAAACAGAAAAGCGAGAATTCGTGCGTGCGCGTCATTACCGCCTAGGTCCTAGTTTATAAATTGTACGCGTGAAGTTGTACATCCGCGACGTAACGAGGCGTATGAGCATCGTGCTGCTGCTGCTGCTGCTGCTGCTGCTGCTGTTTCTGGTGTGGTTAGGGGTGGTAGTTCCAGGTCAACCGGCACAAGCTCAAACCATGCTTTGTACGAAGCCGCCCGGAAGTGCTGTCTGCAGCAATTTTGCTCGTGCTTTTAACATTTTATATCTCCGTAATGATTAACCAATTTAAAAATACAATGGCGTCTTGCAAATCGGTTACACAATAAAAAAAAAGACCAAGACTGTTTGTTAGCAGCGTGTAACTTTGAAACTGTCGTCTCAACGATTGATTAGGTCAATATTACCATCTAACCTCCTGCGCATCAGCAAAGAAAGAGCATGTGACTTTCGTCTGGCCAATCAAGGAGCTTCGTTTGAGCATGTATTGTCGCGTATCCCCTGATATGTTCTTGGTTTGTTTAACGGGGTTACAACTGGGAACGACACATTTCCAGCTAGACAAAGTTACTTCCAGCACCGTTCGTCGCAGCTAAAATATACAGAGCAGTTACACACCTTATATACATACATATACGTTGTCTACCTTAATATACACAGGGGTTATCGAATAGGCCATTTATTTCATATTAAAACATAAAGGTGCTTCCCAGCCACGTAAATATAGATCGCAATTCATACATAACGACGTGATGAGTGTATTATTAGGATAATACACGAATGATAACGATAATTTCTCACTTGTTTATAGAACTGGGGAGAGAACCAACTCATGGCATACAGCGGAATGTTGTGTGTGTGATGTAATAGCTTTCTACGGACATACTGTCATTGCTTTAATTGTCATTTAATGGTCAACTTTGCCGTCGCCGTTAAATAAACTCGCTGCAAACTTGACATAAAGCTCCCAGAAGGGTAATAAAACCACGAACTGGTAAAAGCATCAAGCCGATGCACATAAGTAGGATATAAATCCATTGAAGAACTTGCAATCGCTCTCTATCTTTACGGCTATATTTCGTGCAGTATATTATACCTGCACGATCTGTATAACTACCGTAACTGCACGGATAAGAACGAGTACAGCAGCACACGTGCCGGACGCCAATCAAACCTAGCAGATCGATCAACTCGGTTAGAGTAAAACTAAATCTAGCTTTTACTTATGATCTACGGACTTCAGTTCTTTCCATGTGTATATAGTCGTGCAACTAAAACTTGATTCGCTGGCTGCTACACAGGCGATACATTCTCTCTTACTCCCTACCACTGCAGAGTTACGATCTGTGGCATAAGACCGTTTCTATCGGCCGCCAGTAGATCACCTGCCCCAACTCATTACACACACACACACACCGCTCTCTATTGGTCAGACGTGAGTGCACTCGGGTACTTTGAAAATACAAAGTATAGAATTACAAACTATAGATATACGAACTATAGATTTACAAACTATAGAAATACAAACAATAGGGTTACAAACTATAGAAGTACAAACTATAGAGTTACAAACTATAAGAATGTACAAACTATAGAGTTACGAACTATAAGAATGTACAAACTATATAGAGTTACAAACTATAATAATATACAAAACTATAAAGATGCAGACGGCGCATGCGTCAGCGTTTGCTTTACCGACATGATACTAAGTTCTGCGAAGTGAACGTCTGTTTGGAACCGCCAACACACATTAACACCAACCGACCATGAACAAATCTGCACCATATATAATGTAGGAGATCTGTTTATGTTTATACCAGTTCCGTTAGCTCCATGCGGCCTCCTAACTAGTACATCCGTCACCAACTTACCTAGCCTCGAAAGCTAACATCGGGGGTACGTGGTGAGCCGCGATTCGGCTACACTTGCTCACGTCTATAGGTATAACGTCGAATCTAACTAGCCTGCAATTTGCGCCTCTGCTTCACATAAATGCAATCTGGTGGAACAAAATCGAACGCTCTAATTCAACATTGAGGGCAATCGGTATCACAAACTTCTCCCGCCGTTGCTCGCCCATTGGGAAAGCGGGCGCATCAGAGACATAATATGTATATAATTATTATTCAAATAACAACAAATATAACACTATATATATAATATAAAAATAACAACGAGGCTATTTTAACGACCCAACGACTCTATCAATGTAGTAAAGACATAAAACACTTCTATATACAGATAGACCATCCCGGAAAGCTCCTTGTACAGTACAACATCTATGAACGAACGGAAGCTCTATCTCGTACGTCTATAATATAGGCCACATTAAAACACAAGGCTATCGGTTGTAGAACAGCTATATTTAGTTATATTAAGACCCTCATTACTGCACTTATAGGCGGTGAAGTTATACAATTTCGTTTTAATTCCTGTTTACATACCAAAAATACATGACCCATAACAAATGCGTGCACGCGTGTACTAGAGCAGCAATGCCAGTCGCAGGTAGTTACAGTGAAGGAGGCATACATATCTGTGCCAGCCTGCTCTCATTCGCAGCCAGTTCTACCCTATAACGCTGTGCCATTACTACTGACCGAGTAAGCTGTAATAATTGGCGACCCGTCGCAGTAGTGCTTGCGTATGAGGTTACTGCGGCTGTATCGGATCAGGTTAGCTATGTTTAGAGGATCCCACTCTCAATCTCGTACTTGTTAATTCGTATCCGCTGTAGAGCGAACAAACTGATCCGCTTGTCTCCAGTTAACTCCCCCCAACCAGCCGTCATCCTCCAGTCTCGGAGTTTTCTCCTCCCCTGCCACGCGAGAACGCTGCATTAACTCGTCGCGTACTCTAGCTTGATGCCGTGTGAGGCGGGCGTACTGGGGGCCATCATGGCGGCACCGGCGGCTTCCAGGTCCATCGCCGCCTTGTGTAGACTGAGGTTCAGCGGCTCGCAGCGATCGTGCGCCGGCTGTGGCATGTGGTGGTACGCCCCCTGCTGGGGAGCCGGCGAACGAAACGCCGAGTAGTGCGAAGTGTAGGCGTCACCGACGGGCGTCTGCGACGTCGTCTGAGAGTAGACGGGTCGCGCAAATAGGCCATTTGAGGAAATCACCGGTGGCAGCGTTGCGGCAGGGTGCAGGCCGCTCCTCGGCGACCCCTGGGGAGCATTATTGAGGCATCTCGTCGGCAGTACCATGCTCGCCATGCTGGGCAGACTGGTCGCCATCCGCGGCATGCTCGTCACCGAGATGGTGGTGGCGCTATCTACCCTCGGCAGGTGGGAGGCCGGGTCGGAGATGGGAGGTCGCGAGGGGTCAGGGTCACGTGGAGGCAGGCTGTCATATTGCTGCGACAGTTGCAGGTAGGTGTAGGGCGGGCTGAGGCGGGTAGCCACGGGCTGCATGACGGCACTGCGCTGCCCCTCAACCGCATCGATCGTCGCTCGATCCGCCAGAAACTTCTTGTACGACTTGTAGGGGGCACCACCGCCGCCGCCGCTGCTGCTGCCGCCCGTCGCCGACTTGGCGCTCTTCGGCGACTCGGATCCGTCGGAGTCCGTGTGTTTGATGGCGCCGTTGCTGCTTGCCACCGAGCCGACGTCCATGGCGTCGGCCTGCCGGTCGGAGGCGGCGTCCGACATGTCGGCGTCGTCGTGCCGCTTCGGCGAGCGGCCCTCGGACGAGCGGTCCGACGAGATGTCGGTCGAGTCGTGGTCGCGTCGGCTGCGCAGCATCTCAAACTCGCGCATCGTCGCCAGCGAGCTGGGACTCACCTGTGAGCCGTCGCTGGCCGTCGAGTGCGGGCTCAGCGAGTCGGGCTTCTGGCCGCCGTGCCCGACGACGATCGACGGCGGCTGCACGTCCCACATGCGCTGTATGGACGGCAACGGCGGCGCCAACGCGGGAGTGGCGCCCCCAGGCGAAGCGACGCGCGCCTGCGGCCACTGACCTCGGCCGCCCTGCGCCTGCTGCATGGCGTTGAACTGGTTGAGACCGCCGACGGCGAGCGTGCCGAACAGACGGTCGGTGTTGCTGCGAATCTCGGCGCGCGTCGGCGGGTCTGAGCTGGGCGCCATCTTGAGTGCGAGCAGCTTTTCGCTGTGCAGCGTGTTGAGCGTGCGCAGGTCGGGTACCTTCATGATGAGGCGCGCGAACAGCGACGGACCGTCCGGATGATTGTGCTTCATCGTCGCCTGCAGGCCCTGGATCACCTTATCCTGTAGCTTCTCCACGAGCTCCGTATTCCTGATGCCCGGTCGATCTGAGGACGAGAAGCACAGAGCTGCTGCTACTCACACCGAACGTGCTGATCTATGTGATCATTCTTATAGTATAACTGTCCTCATCATGAAGCATACTACATGCATGGTATAAATTTCCCCCAACATAAGGCACACTCGTACGATCTAGCATAGATACCTACGTTGACAATCTAGATATTATATATCTCTATGGTAGGCTACCTATGCTGTATATCAACGTATATCATCTAGACTATAGTGAAGTACAATATAGATCAGATACAAAGAGTATATTTCATTCGAGTACGTTAGATTCGAGCGTATATGATAACGAGTGCACGCGGATGAGACACACGTACCAGGAGCGATGAGCACAATGGCGCAGAAGAGTCCGATCTCCGAGTTCGTCAAATGCAGAGAGTTTAACCGCTTCGCAAAGTCGAACATGGAGTTGATGAGGAAGGCAGAGTTGCCCTTCTGCTGCAGCGTCTCCCGCCGAAACACCTGTCCGTTGATGAAGAGCATCGTGTTCGTCTGCGAGTCGAACATGCAGGCCAACCTCACAAGCAGCACCTCAAACACTCCCGCCTGCAGAGACAACAACAAACAACATCATGAGTGTCGCCTGCAGGAAAGAGACAACAACAAACAACATCATACGTGCCGGCTGTATGAAACACAGCAACAAAGAAAAACATAAACGCTGACTGCAAGAATGACCACAACAAACAAAAATATTAATATTAGCTGCAGGAAATACAACAAACAATTCACGAATGTTCATATATGTATACCACTGTTTCAGCCCTGAGTCTCACTCAGTCAAGTACATACGCACAACAGGTCAATAAAATGCCGCTATTACTTCTCGAATAGATGAGCTCAATTTATCTGCTACTGATTACTCATCCTCGAAAGATAGGTCGTTATTATACACGTCACCATGCAAGAACCCATCAACTACAGCAGTTAATAGGCACTTCACGTAGTGCATCGGCTGTTAATTGCAGGAGACACGCAATGACGAGAGCGCTTCTACTGATTGTCTGTGAGGGAGCGTGTTGCTGCACGACACTCAACCCCCTCCCCTATCCATATCATATATTATATGATACCCCAGGCACACGTAAACCCTTCATATAGAGAGGCGTGATATCACACCATCAGGATAATGGATGATCTCAATGTCATCTCACATGTTCTTACTGTCGGCGCTGATGTGACAAATTGGCAAGGAGGGCGGGTTTTTATGCGGAGGATAGTGTCGTATATATATATATATATATATATATAATTTGAAAAGGGAGTGGGAAAGAATAGCTAGGCGAAGCATAGAAGTTTACTGAAAAATGAGCCGAGATGCGTGTGTGCAGTGGTAAAAAAACTTGTAAAAGAAGAATATCAAGAAGTGATCCTAACGGAAAAGATGTTGGCTGAAGAACATTTCCGAAAAACGATTGGTACCCATACGCGAACTAATAGCTAGAACAGAATGACGAATGAGAAAGTTCTCACAATAAACATTGGAAGGCAAGTAGAAACTAACAGATCACACAGCAACACGACAAATGAGAGATTGGCTGGACGCACCTTTAGTAGCGTGACCTGGTCGTCCTGACAAAGGATGTTGAATCCTGGAATCCGCTTGGCAAACTCGACCACGCCTCGGATAGCCGGAGTAAACCGCTCCGAGAAGCTGTCCAGCATCTGGTCGTTGTCCGGAGATTGGCTTCCCGAAGGGTTGGGATTCAGTGGGCAGGCCTGGTGGCGTGGAGAGACGTGACAAGTAAGTGACTCGCTGCGATAATGCGAGGCCAGCATGTATGCAAGTGTGGCTCATGCGAAAATCGCGGGGCGACAAGCAAACTTTACCCGCATTGCGTCAAAACTCGTGAAATCACACTAAAGATGCTACTAGCTCTAAGTTGCTATTTTAGGTTAATAAGAGCAGCAGATTATGCACTTTTGGTCACAGGTCGGGTACTTGCACCGTCTTTGCAGGTGATCGCACCTGTTATTATACAGACAACACGAAATAATACAGGGCGAGCCACCGTCTCTACCGGTCTGCAGAATTCGACAAATTTCTTACGGAGACGCTGTATAAACATAGAGTTGAATTCGCGCCGCCACGCGCACCTACCATCTGCGTGGGACACTGCGCGTACATGCCGGGGTTCCAGCGCGCCTGCTGCAGCACAGACGAGGCCCTCTCCTTTGTGTATTCACACGTCTCTAGGTGGGCCTGCGACGAAACGGAAAAACTCTTACCGACAATACTTGAAATTGTTTAACTAGAGAAACGAAATCTGGTCAAGAAAGCTGAGACAACACATTTGAGCCAACGAAGGCGGCCATTCCGCGAAGCCGAGTAAACGAAGCCAAGGAAACAAAACTGAAACAATTGTGAAATATCAGTTAGATCGGATCACATTTTGTCCGTTTCTCTCCCCTTTGCCATCTTTCTTATCTACCTCTCTCTCTCTCTCTCTCTCTCTCTCTCTCTCTCTCTCTCTCTCTCTCTCTCTCTCT
>NW_014577781.1:130104-131933 GCF_000485595.1 Priapulus caudatus | reverse complement strand
GTGTATGTGTGTGTGTGTGTAGTGTGCGTGTGTATGTATGTGAGTGAGTGTGTGTGTGTGTGTGTGTGTGTGTGTGTGTGTGTGTGTGTGTGTGTGTGAGTGAGTGTGTGTGTGTGTGTGTGTGTGTGAGTGTGTGTGTGTGTGTGTGCGTGCGTGCGTGCGTGCGTGCGTGCGTGCATGCGTGCGTGTGTGCGCGTTTGTGTGGCGTCCGTGTGTGCGTGCGTGTGGCATGCGTGCGCGTGAATGTTCGTGTACACGAGGCAGCCATGAATACATGGATGATGAGCAGCTGCTCTCTCACCTGGATGATGGTGTTCGACAGCTTCCTTTCATCCTCTATCTGCACAATGAGCGCGCTGGCCTGCGACTGCGCGTTCACTCTCTGCATCTCCGCCATTATCTTCTGCTTCTCCCGCTTCGGTACTCGGCCGAATCTCACCGCTGCGGGGCAAGGCAAACGAATCAAGATTATTGTAATGAACCGTCTTTATTTACATTGACATCGACATTGGAAATCATTACTACAAGGCGTGAATGTGGTTTAATATAGACCTCTGTAGGCATCGTCCTCGTCTATCGCTAGGTGATCGCACGCCTTATGGAAATGGTAGATGGAAGGAAGATAACGAATATGCACGAAGACACGGCTTCGTCGCATGGGACCGCCATGGTTACATGCTTAACGATTGCAGCGACAATATCTGACACACATCACTGGGAAACTACATTCAACGATCACAATCAATGTAAATTTAACCGATGTACGTATCACCTTTGCAGAATTGAAGATGGTGACGTTACGTGTCAAGTTATGCCCTCAACTTTGAGTTTATACGCGAATGCAACAATTTGATTAGGCTTTTATTAACGCGTAGTGGCGATTTCTCTTCTCTCCCATCTTAACATACGCACTATATGTCGACAGTATGTAAGTGCTAGTCAGCCATATCTTTACTGTCCAACCGGCTACGACATTTTACTGTCGAGTATGTGGCCAGTCAACCACGTCCTTCAACTCTATAGCTTTGCTGGCTCTTTGTAGGCGCTCGGCGTAGATACACACGACTGTTTGACTGCCTATGTACAACATCGATCACAGAGCACCGGCTACATATATGTTCCATTCTACAGGAGCGTGAAACGTCGAGGCGAACCGCGAGGTTGCTCGTGCCAAAACCTGTTCATCTGTTTATGGAAGAAACTTGCATAGTCCTACTGTACAGTTCTCCTCATGTAGGCCTACACACACGCATACACATATACACGCACACGCACACGCACATACACATATACCCGCACACGCGCGCACACACACGCACACACACACACACACACTAGATAGATAGATAGATAGGATAGATAGAATCGATAGATAATAGATAGATGGATGTATAGATAGTTAGACGAATAGAATGAGTGAGTGAGTGCACCCAGAAATGATGAAAGAGAGAGATATGACAGTGATGAATCTAGGTATATGAAGTAATAAAGTACGCATACCTGAACTTATTGTGAATATACGCGAATAATGTGCTGACTAGGGAATGATGAACGCACGTTATAGTCTTCGAACGGAAGCAACCAAGTACATGAGTCAGAAGGCGAACCGTCTCTAAATTTATTTGAACAGTACAGCTGCTTATAGGCATAACTGGCGCTGAGAAAGCAATGTACGATTTTCATCTAGTAGTGCTGAGAGAGGGTCTATGTCCCCCAGGGTACTGCCGGAACGTACCCTGGGTACGGTCCGGTATACCCGGAACGTACCCTGGTACTATCTAATATGCGGCGGACCGTACCTCGTCTACTCGCACTCGGGAGTCTAAGGA
>NW_014577781.1:115525-129393 GCF_000485595.1 Priapulus caudatus | reverse complement strand
ACACACAGCACACACGCATACACTCGCACCGCACACACTACGAGCCGCACGCACAACACAACACACACACACACGACACACACACACACACACGACACTGGACCGATCCTCGCCACCCGACGACACCACCAAACGCGCGCACACAACCGCGCACAAATACATTAAGACACAGTACCACCACAACGTCACGTCACGACGCCGCCGCGCGCCGCGAGCACTACAAAAGGGCACAACACACACGCCACACACGCACACGCACACGCACAACGCACACACACTACGCACAACACACACACATTGGCACACACACACACACACACACATGTCACACACGCATTAAACTGCAGCTGACTGGGCACGCCAGCGCGACCGCACGAACAACGCATGATGCAAAACCGCAGCAGCCTCGAGGCTGAGGCTACCTTGACATTTCCACCACAAGCAGTCTGGAGCGCTAGGGTAGCATCAGGCATCCGACCGCAAGTGACACGCTTCACTAATCTGGGTCAAGCTGCCCCCTACGCAGCACGCTAATGAAAAAAAGCAACTCTGGCCGGGCGGTTTTTTGCCAGTACCTGGTACACAATCACACTTTTTACAGCGGTGGCTCGCCAATGGTAACCCTAATTTGTCTTGGTTGCGATGAATGGCCAAGAGCCCCGGGGCACGACGATTTCGCCGTACCCTAACCCACGTGCTTGTTAAATAGCCACCCACGCGTACGGGTCGCACCTACGTGCCCCCTTGTGGTGTGGCCTGAGTGGTAGAAGGCAAAGGCAAGAAGAGAGAAAGGTGAGATAGGGAAAAACGAGGAAAGAAGCGCGGAGAAAGTGTGGGCGTGATAAAAGGTGGTGGGAGGGAGGGAGAGGTGGAGGTAATCGGAAAGAGGAGAGTGAGATGATAGAGAAGAAGATGATATAGGGAGAGGGTGTATATAACGAGATAGAGATGGAGATAGTAAACACGCAGCCGAGAGGTAGAAGACTAGGAAACTAGGAAAAGAAAAAAATGATGAATAAATGGATGGATAGATGAATAGATAGACGGATGGATTGTTGGATGGATGAATGAATGGATGGATGGATAGATGGATGAATGGATGGTTGGATGGATAAATGGATGGATGGATGAATAGATGGGTGGATGGATTAAGTATGGAGTGGATCGGCATGCGATTTGATGGATGATGGATGGAATGGATGGATGAACTGGAGATTGGATGGAATGGATGGATGGATGAATGAATGGATGGAATGGATCGGATGGATGGAATGGATGGAGTGGATGATGGATGGATGGAGGATCAGGAATGATGAATGGATGGATGATTGATGGAATGAACTGGCAATTAGGATGATGGGATGGAATGGATCGGATGGATGTATGGATGGATGGATGGATGGAGGAATGGATGGATGGACTGATGGATGGCATGATGGATGCGATGATGGATGGATGGATTCCCTGGATGGCTGGATGGATCGAACTGGCTAGCTGGATGGTGGGAATTGGTGGGTGGGAACGGACGGACGACGGACCGGACGGACGGACGGATGGATGGGATGAATGGATGATGGATGGATTGCGATGGATGAATGGGATGGTGTGGATGGATGATGGATGCGATGGATGGATGGATGGATGGATGGATCGGATGGCTGGATGGATGGACTGGATGGATCCGCTGGATGGCTGGAATGGATGAATGGCTAGCTGGATGGTGGTTGGTGGGTGACGGACGGGACGGACGGACGGACGGAGACCGATTGGATGGATGGATAGGAGTGGGATTTGAGGGGATGTAATGCGATGGTTGGGATTGGATGGAATGGATGGCATTGGATGGATGGATGATGGTAATGGATGGAATGGAATAGGATGGAATGGGATGATGGATGGATGGATTGGATGGATTGGATGGATGAATGGATTGCGATGGATGGATGGATGGATGGATGGGATGGCATGGATGACCTGGATGGATGGATGGATGATGGATTGGATGGATGGATGGATGGATGGATGGATGGATGGATGGATGGATGGATGGATGGATGGATGGATGGATGGATGAATGGCGTAGCTCGGATGGATGGAGTGATGGATGGATGAATGGCTAGCTGATGGATGCGGTGAATGGATGGATGCGATTGGATCGATCGAACGATAGATAGATCGATATATAATATACTATACTATAGATAGATAGATAGATTAGAGTAGCATCCAGAGAGTAGATAGATAGAGTAAGGATAGATAGATAGAAATAGAGATAGATAGACAGGACAGATAGACAGATAGAATAGATAGTATACTAGCTAGCTAAATAGATAGATATATATAATATACGATACATAGATAGAATAGATATAGCATATAGATAATAGATATAGATAGATAGATAGATAGAATAGATAGCGCATAGATATACCGATAAGATAGATTAGATAGATAGGATAGATATAGAGAGATAGATAAGATAATAGATAAGATAGGATAGATCATAAAATAGATAGATAAGATAGATAGATAGATAGATAGATAGTAGGATACGATAGATAGAGTAGATAGAGTTGGGATACATAGATAATATATAGATCAGATAAATAGATAGCATAGAATAAATATGATAGATAGATAGGTAAGGATAGATAGATAGATAAGATAGGAATAGATAGATAATAGATAGAATAGGATAGATAGATTAAATAGATAGATAGATACGCATAATAAATAAATCGTAGATAGATAGATAGACTAGATAGATAGAATAGGCTAAAGATAGCTAGATAGCATAAGTGAGCAGTACAGGCATAGAATAGAGTAGGAATAGATATGATAGGATACGATAGATAGATAAAAGGATAATAGATAGGAATAGATAGAAGCTAGATTAGGCTAGATATAGATAGATAGATATGATAGATAGATACGCATAGACTAGATAGATAGATAGGATAGAATAGATAGATAGATAGATAATAGATAGAATAGATAGATTTAGATAAGATAGATGATCATGAATAGACTGGGATAGATAGATATAGTAGATGAGGGCTAGGAGGGGAGGTAGGAGTAGATGAGAGGGAGTAGCGGATAATAGGAGGTGAATCGTAGATAGAAGTATAGAGCTTGCGCATAGATAGATATGGATCTAGATCACAGTAGATATGGATTAGATAGATAACGATAGCATAGACTAGATAGATAGATAGAATAGAGTTACATAACGATCAGATAGATAAGATGAGAGTGGATCAGATAGATAAGATAGAGGTAGATGGATGATATACGATAGTTAGGACGAATAGAACATGAGTGAGTGGAGTGGGGCATCCCAGGAAAGATGACAGAGAGAGATATGACAGTGATTGAATCCTAACGCTATCATGAAGTAAATAAACGTACGGGCGACATACCTGGAACTGATTGTGAATATAGCGCGAATAATGTGCTGACTAGGGAAGAAGATACGCACGTTTATAGTCTTCGAACTGACGCAACAGAGCTTACATGACGTCACGAAGGAGCAACACCGTCGCGGTCTAAATGTTATTTGAAGCAGTACAACGCGTATAGGCAGTAAGACTGGCCGACTGAGAAAGCAATGTAACGCAGTTTGTCATCTAGTAGTTCTGGAGAGAGGGGTCGTAATGCCGCCAGCGTACTGGCCGGAACGTACCCTGGGTACGGTCGCGTAATATCCGGAAACGTGACCCTGGTAACTATCTAATATGCCGGACGGTACTCGTCTACTCGCCACTGAACGCGAGTCTAAGGAGTCGCCTAACGCCTACTCCCTAACCTAACCCTAAACCCTAACCATAACCCTAACGAAGCACATCCCACCTCCAATTAGTTATGCAGGCGTACGTTGCCGATAGTACCGGCCGCCGTACTCAGGGGGTACGTTCCGACAGTACCTCCCACTGGAGGGACATAGAACCGCCTATGAGCCAATAAGGCTACTATGTTCGAGGCCACCACCCTCCTTAGTACTTCCAGGGTTTTAACGACTACGCTTGGGACCTGATATACAAGCTTCTGCCGTCAAGACAGATGGCGAGTTAACTGTCCACTGAATTTCGTCTTCGCCACAGTAACCGAGTAGTAATGTTGTTATGCGTCGCTGTCAATGCCATGAACGGGCAGACCACGTATACCAAACATATGCCAGGGTGCTAGGCTACGTCTGCTTGTGAAAAGAAGATGAACACGAGGATGCGCGGGAGAAGTAGGATTCTCGAGATGACTTCTGTAAACCCACGTATATAAATGTACAGGGACGAGTCACCGCTGAAAAGCGGAATTCCTTCTCGTCATCAGAGCTGGTGAGCGGCCACAAAATGACATTTTCTAACGGTATAGTGTCATTACCTGCTATGTAATCGTATATTTAACAAGGAACAGCAGGTGTTTACCACGGACTATATAGACAGAGAGTAGAAAGATAACGGAGAAGAGTGGGAGGGAGGGAAGGAAGAGAGGCGCGGAAGGGAGGACCGTGAGGGAGCCGAGCGATGTAGGCAAGGGAAGGGAAGGAGGAAGAGAAGGGAAGGGGAAGGAGGTATCTCATATCAGAAACATCGAGTGTATACGCTATAACCGGAGGCCTCAGCAGCGTATATGCGGCGTACATGTGAGTCGCCTACGCCTACTCCCTAACCCTAACTCTAACCCTAACCATAACCCTAACCATATCAAATAGTTATCAGGGTACGTTCCGATATACCGGCCCGTACTCAGGGTACGTCCCGACAGTACCCTGGGGGACATAGACCCTATGAGCATAACTACAGTCGGAGGCCACACACCCGTCCTTATACTTCCAAGGGTTTAATCAACGCTTGGGACCACTTCTGCCCAAAGAATGCAGTTTGTCCACGAATTTCGTCTTGCCACAGTAACCGATTAGTAATTGTTATGCTGTCCTTGTCAATGCCATGACCAGACTCACGTATACAAGACAATGCCAGGGTCTACTACGCTGCGGTGAATATAAATGAACACGAGGGAGCCGGGAGAAGAGGATTCTGGATGACTTCTGTAAACCACGTATATAAATGTATAAACGAGTCACCCTGAAAAGCGGAATTCCCTCTCTCTCGCGTGTGCGCCCAAGACATTTCTATAGGTATAGCATTACCTGCTCATGTAATGTTATTTAACAAGGAACACGTGTTTACGCTACGGACTATATAGACAGAGAGATAGAAAGATAAGGAGAAGGAGTGGGAGGGAGGGAAGAAGGGAGGACGGAAGGGAGGACGTGAGGGAGCGAGCGATGTAGGAAGAGAGGGAAGGAGGAAGAGAGGGAGGGGAAGGAGCGATATCTCACTACAGAAACATCGAGTGGGTATACGCTATACGGAGCCTCACAGTATATATGCCGCGTGCATGTGGATGTCGCCTCGCACCGTCGCCTCGTGATGGGAACGTAGTGACGGCGCACCATTCCAACGACAAGCAGTTAGCAAGCATCGGCGGCACAGATCACGATTTTGAGGTCAGTACTATGAGACACGCCGTTGCTCATCTAGGTTAATGTCGTGGATAGCGTCTAATTGCCTTCTGTGTCAACACGCGAAGCGCCGATCTGTTGGAAAACGTCACCTGTTCCCATCGCGCACGTCTGCTGCCGTCATCGTCAACCCTCACGCGCGCGACAGCATGGTGGCGCGCGCAGTAAGAGCCCCCATCAGTATGTTGTTGGGTGCGGGTGCTGCTGTTATACGACGAGAAAATTCGGAGAAAAAGGCGGAAACTGCTTCTTTTTTCTTGCTCCACTGCGTACGCATACGTTGACGGATCACAAAGTTTTCTACTACCACGCCGGTGTCGATATACAGCTACATCGACAGAGGGAATAGTCGACGTTACAGGAGATTACAATCAAAACATAGATTATCAACTGGAACTTGATTATCAGCGCACTATATGTTAGGAGAGTAAGCGTATGCGACCATTTCAGCCGACATTCTATATATAATAGGGACAATATACGGCCTGGCAGAGGCAATGTATATATTATATATTTATATATTATAATATATATTATCAAGTATACATATATAAATATATATATTTTTTTTTTAATAGGTACGGGTCGTGTTTAGACTCAGGGGTTGCGGGCGGTTGGTGGGAGCAAGGCTGCGGGGCATGCGGGATAAATCTGTACCGTACTGGGACGCACCACGCAACGATGTTAAACTCTTTGGCAGGGCATTCACGCCCCGAACGACGCGTGAACGTGCTTACCTGCTCACGCTGACACGCTCTAGTTTCGCGCGTCAAACGCACAACAGACGAATTGCCGTCAACAAACGAAAAAACGAACTACCGGCCCGAACTTTTCCATTAAAAGTTGTTTGCCGCGTTACGTCTCGTCCCAGTTTGCAGCGATGATGCGCTGCCTGAGCGTGCCGCGGCGCGCGCCTCCCTGACCCCGATGCTGCGTGGTACGCGCTGTCACCTAGCAGAGTGGCTCACTTCACAGATAATTGCGCCTCTTCGTTTTTCACTTTCCTCTCGCGCTCGTTCGCCGTCGCCTGCCCGAACTCGGTCAGTTCCGCCGACTGCGCGCCTGCCAGCAGTAACGCGTCGTCACGACAACGGTGACGTCATCGATGACGTTTCTACCCAGTTATATTTCGACAACAACGACAACTGAAAGTTTGTCTTGATTCAGAACATTGTAGCGCGACGCTGGTGACCCCTATTTCTGGGTCATCAGTCCTGATAGACTGATTCATAGAGTAGTACGAGTGGCTAGTGAGTAAACAAAGTGCTACAAACCCTGCCGATTTTATTCGTCAACTTCGCATGATGTGTTCATTTTACGAAATGGGAATTTTCCTCACGAAAAAAATCGCTTTGATATTGGCTTATAACGGCAGTTCACGTAATACTCGGGCGATGTAAATAAATTCGCACACAAACAAACAAAAAACTACGTGCTGATTAAAACGTTAAACGCAGTTAAAATGACACCATTCTTCATTAAATTCGCTGTGGGTGAACAGATGAGAGAGATGGAGAAAAGAGTGTTGTCTTACCATCTCGGCTCATGCCGACAGCAATGCATTTCTTCAGGCGGCAGTACTGGCAGCGATTACGGTTGATGCGGAGGATCGAGCATTGCTGGTTCTTCGTGCAGGGCTTGTACTGGATCTTCTGCTGAATGCTCCTCCTGAAGAAACCCTGCGCAGCAAGGAGCAAGAACACGACTGTAAACGTCTCCCGGACCAACAACCCGCACGCATCCTCTAGCCTTGCCTTGTAGCTGGTCATTACGTTATGTTTGCAGTTCCTTAAGTCGTACGGTCCACACAGATTCGGCGAGACACTGCCAATAGCGGGTGGGTCGATACACTTAGCTGATTGATCCTTACACTTAGTTGATTTATCCTTGTACTCAGCTGATTGACCTTTACAGTAAGATGGTTTCTCTCACGTATCAGTAAGAGGTGGATTCTCTGCCTGAACTGTCACACGACGCCTAACACTAGCGGGCACTGACAAGTTGACGTGCCCTCTCTTGTTACTGACGGGTCCTATCCCTTCCCGTATAGCGACGTTCATACGGTCAAGGTTGATCCGGGTTAACCTCACCGGTTAATTACCCAAATAAAATAAGTCCCCGTGTGAATGGAACGGGTTTTAACCGGGTACCATTTAACTCGTGCACTTTTTACCCTACTCGCGACATGGGCTTAAATATTTAACTCGGGTTGACATCCGTCGCATTAACCTTCACAATGTGCGTACAAAGCAGTTCCGGTGGTATATCGAGTCGAGATTTAGCTCGGCAGTTTGCCGAGCGAACACAACCAAGTTATTTGCTACGCGATTCTAGCCCGGCTTCACCCTTGCCGTGTGCGTAGGGCGTGTGGGTATCCTCCTGTCATATTACTCAATCCAGCCATTACGGACCGCCATCTATACATCGACGCCGTGGTAATGCATACTAGTAATTACTACTCACCTTACAACCTTCGCACGAATGTACCCCGTAGTGAAATCCACTGGCCTTGTCTCCACATACCTGACACAGCACGGCCATGCCATCAAACTCTGCAATGGACAAAGACAGCAGTGATTTATTATTTTTTGGGATAAACCGATGATTTTTTTTTACTTTAATCGTTTTTGGTCTTTTTTACTCGTGCATTTTACGTTTTTCCTTCGAACTGGTTCGGAGTCGTGAGCACCAACTAGTATCCAACGCCGCTTTCCTGCGATGTACAGCAGACGTCGAGACAATGCTGTTATATGTGAAAGCCGATCACACTCATTCGAAGGTCGTGGAGTTACTATTTCAGAAGCAGCTTTTCAGATTTAATCCGAGCTATAACGCCTCGGCGCCTAAGTCAGGTCGTGGTGAGAGCGCATGCGGTGTGAGGACGGATGCGTAATGTTGGAGGTGCGATCTCTGTGTGAAAGCATTTCCCACCACCTCTGTCCTGCCATAAATAAACTATACAGTTCATTTGCCCCTCTCTCTCCCTAGTTTTCCCCTCCCTCTTTCACTCTCTTGTACGCTCCGTCTCAGGCGCTCTCTTTCGCTCTTTCGCGCTTTCTTCTTCTCTCTCTCTCTCTCTCTCTCTCTCTCTCTCTCTCTTCATCGCTCTCTCGCTCTCTCGCTTTTTTTCTTTCTCTTTCTCTCTTTCTCTCTCTCTCTCTCTCTTCATCGCTCTCTCGCTCTCTCGCTTTTTTTCTTTCTCTTTCTCTCTTTCTCTCTCTCTCTCTCTCTCTTCATCGCTCTCTCGCTCTCTCGTTTTCTTTCTCTCTCTTTCTCTCTCTCTCTCTCTCTCTCTCTCTCTCTCTCTCTCTCTCTCTCGCTCTCTCTCTTTCTCTCCCCTCCCCTCTTCTCTTATTCTATCTATCTCTGCGTCTCTCTCTCTCTCTCTCTCTCTCTCTCTCTCTCTCTCTCTCTCTCTCTCTGTTGTTTACGTCTTATTGTTAATACGAGAGTTGTTTACTGTCTTGCGCCGGGGTGCTGAGATGTACGGGCTGGTGAAACAAGACATTTCTCCCACGCAGAACAAAGCAGCGCTATCAGCGAGTACAAATAGCACTTTGGGGACGGAGGGACAAGCTGTTCGGAAAACCACGGGAAACAATGCCAGCACTGAGCGATATAAGCCATCAGAAGAGCACCTTAATTCTCCCATACGTCTTCATCGACCGGGTGGCCGGGGAGTATCTCTCAACATACATCTCCCTCACAAAGGCGTGCCTCAGATATCTGACGTACGACGGAGCGATTGCCCGATACGCCGTTGGGAAACTGGTTGCGGACAAGGACTGCATTACATTAGAGAAGATTCCTGGCCAGAAAGCGAAGTAGTTGGTGGTGCGATTGCTCTGTGTGAGGCTAGGAGATGGGACAGCTCTGTCCCGATGCGATTAAAACAAAAACAACGTGACACATGGACAGGATATGAAATGTGAAGGAAGCGAGTCCGTCTGTCGTTCTTTAACTAATACGGGCGGTTTATACCAATTAAGGAAGCCGAAATAATCTGACACAATCTTCCTGATGTAAACAAAATAGTATGCAAATTTACGGCCTATATGTATGACTAATATCTAGTCATGTAGGGGGAAATAGCAAGGTGATAATACTATACACAGTGAACATTCTCTGCCGGTAGGCCTATATAATGTGATCGGCGGATGTGTGTTGGCGGATGGGGAGGTTCATTGCCTCTACGACACGACTATCGCAACAGATAGCCAGATATTGGCGAGAGATTGTTGGAGCCTCCACAGCGGATTCCACAGGGCGTGACATCTATGATTCGACGTATCTGTTTGTTGTCCTAATTCATTTTCCATAGTATATTACTTGTAAATTAAAAAGTAAATAAATGTCGACATACTTTTCCACGTTTTACAAAGTTGTTAAAAAATTGTTAGTAAGGATAAAAGGTGTAAAAGGGTGGAAAACCGCGAACGAGTCCACAGGAGAGTGAAATAAATGATGTGAAATAAGGAGAGGGGGAGCGTTATATATAACGAAAGAAACAGCGAGCGAAAAGGTGAGAGAGAAAGAAATGGAAAAAGAGAAAGGAGTAGCGTAGTGAGCGCGAGAACGACTGGTAGGGAGAGTATGAAATAGGAGAGCGAGAAAGCGAGAGAGTGAGAGATTGAGAGACAGCGAGAGCGCGAGAGAGAACGAGAGCGAGAGAGAGAGAGAGAGAGAGAGAGAGAGAGAGAAGAGAGAGAGAGAGAGAGGAGAGAGAGAGAGAGGGAGGATGAGAGAGAGGCGAGTGAAGAGGGCGGGCGCAAGGGAGGGAGAGAAAGACCCAAAGAATTGGGCCCACAGAGTCCGTCATGGCTTTTATGGGAGCGCATATATTAGATGCGGTAGAGAAACTTTGAAGATAAAAATTCAAATGCTAGTGCCTCAGACTAAAACCTTTCTTGCCAAACAACGAGGTAGAAACTTGATATCGCACTAGAATATAGCGGCCAAAACTGTCCTCACTTGCCCATCGTTACTAAGGCGGGGAGGCAATGTCTCGTAATGACTGCATGCACTCACCGATGCCATGCATACATTACCATAAAATCTCACGTTTACATTTTGCCTTTCCTGTCTCAGACAATGAAGCTGCGCGGTGTTGTTGGATTTAAGCCGCAAGCCAGTAAGTCAGGTTTACCTGCATGTACCTGCACATGGCTGCGTATTCTGCACACTCAGGCCTCCCCTCTACAGGCAGTGAGAGACACGTATACACGCGCACGCACACGGGCATACTTTCATCCGCACGCACACGCAAACACACGCAAACACATGCAAACACATGCAAACACACGCAAACAACCACACGCTCGCCCGAATATGCACGCACACGTACACGCACGCACATGTTCCTGCACAGGTTTAGCTCAAAGAATTCTCGTTAACATGACTGTATACAATAGATGCAAGCTTTAGCAGTCGCGAAACCGCCTCTAGCATCTTGCACATCGCCTCAATCCTACAGTTTGTGCGACAGTCATGTTCTCTTTCTCGTATTATACTACGATAAATCACCATGAATGGTTTATCGTGTTTCGTGTTGTCGGTTAGGAAAGCTGTGTTGTAGCTTCGGTTACCGTTCACGTAGGGTTTCGTTAAGGAAACGTTATTACGGTAGAGAATTGCGAGTCGTAACGGAGGCGATGGTACAACGATCCCGACTGAATCCTATTACCTCCCTACTATATCCCCGAGAGTTATACACGGTATTCCTCAGCGCTATTTTCAGATCGTGAGCAGCAGCATGCGCCCGTGCTGTTGCTCCCTGCATTGCTATGCTTGGCCGCACGCCAGGCTCGACACGTATGAATTATGTTAACGCATTGGCGTGAATGTAATTCAGTAGTTACTCGGTAGCCTAGCCGGTAGCTAATGTATTCAACATGGTTCGCATAAATATCGTGCAGTGCTCGGGAGCAGCAAATGTTCCCAGTCTTGTGGTCCGGTTGTCTAAACCTGATAGACGATCAGATTGTGTACGTGCTGCGACTTAATCTAATCACGGTGTTGCAGCAATGCCATTCAGATACATGACGCCGACGATGATGCAGGCAGGTTGCGCACAAAAGCAAAGGAATATTGATTGATGATCTAGGTTTGTGATCGCTTCCACCCGCCACCTGGGGTCATGGTCTCGAGGGAGATGACGGTATATAAGAATAATGCAGAACATGTCCATTATGTTTGGAATCGAAATCAATCTAACTTTAACATCTCGCGTTTCTAGCGCCAATTATCCGACAATCAGTGATAATATTGATATAATATTATATTTATATTGATGTAAATGACATTGGTTTTATTGGGACCCATGTTCTCTATCCTTGAACCGAAACATCTACTAAAGCAGTCTACTCAGCTGCGCTTTTCGTTATTTAGTTTCTGTTGCGCTGGACACAGAGACTGAGACGCCATATTCAGGTACATATTTTACTAAACATTCGAGTAAGGGGCCTATCTACTTAACGATTATTCTGGATCAACACAAGCTTCGTGAACAAAGCGTCAGCTTAAGAAGTAATTCTTGCCTGCGATATGTTTGGAAATGCTATTTAACGGTCACTGCGTAGTTCGAATAAACTGGCCCAGCTTTGCTTCTAAAGATAATCCTAACTTTAACCCTGTTGCTGTCGCTGCTGCTGCTGCTGCTGCTGCTGCTGCTACAGTGCGTCTGCCCTGGCGTATACCTAATTACTGTTATAATTAATTGGGACACATCCATCTTTCCCCATATTTCCACGGACATGTGGCTGTGCAAAGCGCCAAATATGTATAATACGACCCGAATCAGTTCTATACCTATGTAGCCATTCGATCTGCCACGGACCCGTGGCTGCGCAAAGGCGGCTATGTAGACGCAGCTACTAGCATCGATCGTGTATGAATGGATGCGGCGTTACCTAGCGTCGGTGCGTTCTGCAGTTGCTTCGTCGGCTCTACGTCGTCGGCGGGCGGATAAGTCGTCGACACGGGCACGGACGTGCTGACGACGTCGCTGTGGTAGCCATGGTATCCGTTCGTGTAGCCGGCGAACACGTCGCGCTGCGCCGGTGGCGACGCGTCCATGGGGTTCTGCATGAGCATGTGCTGCTGATGGTGACCGGTCGGCGGAGCACTGCTCATCGCGTTCTGTACGAGATGTAGCATCGTCGGTCCACTGGCGGCAATGCTACGCCCTTCTCAGTCTGTTAGCTTCTCCTTTTCGCTCTTTTTCTATCTTTCTCTCGAGGTCCGTCTGTCGGTTTGTCTGTCTGTTGTTCTGTCTGTTGTTCTGTCTGGCTATGTTCTTTTCTGTCTCTCCCCGGCTCTGACGTCGAATGATAAGCGATTTATATACGTGACGAGTGTTTCCCGATATTATCCGATGACAACACTACGATCGTGAAGGACATCCGTCAGCAATTCGCGCATCCCTTCTCTCCTTCGCTCTCTTGCTTTCTTTTCTTCTCTTTCTTTCCTTCTCTCGCTCGGCTGCTATCTGACGGAGGTGAGCGGCGAGCAGACCGTCCTCCGCTGTCGTCTGCACAGCTTCCCGTTGTTAGGTATGCGAAGCAGCTCTAGATGCATCTCTCGGGCATGACTCCGCGCGCGTACACAGCTTATACATATACATACAAATATGTGTGTGTGTGTGTGTGCGTGCGTGTGTGCGCGCGTGTGTGCGCGCGTGTAATATATACGTATAGATGTGCCGGGTGTATGCTCGCGCGCTGTGTGCTCGCAGCACTGTTATTACGCGTGTCGTGCGGTCGCTGTTTGCTGATCGTCTGCTGCGTCGACCACGGCGCGCCTATACTCCGCTCGCCACGCTACGAGCACCGAGTGAAAGCAAAAGTGACGGCAGTGCGAGGGCAATGTCAGAGTACCCCGCGCGCAGCCGAGCGCGGCGCTCCCACAGTGCACCGCGCGCGTGTCACTGACCCACGCTAATGACAACACAGCGCTTCTTCCTGATCAGCAGTCATCATAGACTAACACCCGCGTCGCCGCTGTCGCCCGTCGCCACAGTCTGAGCCAATAGCGGGTAGCAGTCAATATATGCATGTGCGAAAGGTTGCAGTTTGAGGTTTAAAACGACGAGCCCACCTCGGACTCTGGATACCCGGATTTAGCTCTCGCGTAATTGGTATTGTCGCGTGCACTTGAACCGGCCCACATTGCCCCGTTGCACAGATACACTGACACTGTTGAGAGCTGATGGCGTAGGCTAAAGTGAAACCTGCATATAACTCCTCATCGGTCTTCTATGTCTGCCGTCTTTACCCTTTCCTCTCTCCCTCTTCCTTCTTCCCTCTCTCTCTCTCTCTCTCTCTCTCTCTCTCTCTCTCTCTCTCTCTCT
>NW_014577781.1:98258-108348 GCF_000485595.1 Priapulus caudatus | reverse complement strand
AGAGAGAGAGAGAGAGAGAGAGAGAGAGAGAAGGGGCAGCGCGCGCGCGAGAGAGAGAGAGAGAGAGAGAGAGAGAGAAAGGGAGCGAGCGAGAAAATGATTGAAAGCCAGAGAAATAAAGATAAGCCAGAAATATTAAACTAATAAATATAATAATAGAGCTAAATGAACTGAAATCTTATATTTCCTGCGACATTCGCTACATATCACTTGTCAATCAATCGGCGTATAGTGCCGCCTTAATTGCAAGCTGTTGTTACTCAGCAAACTATCTTCGTCCTATTCTCTATGCGCGGCGAGTGTTGGTCGCGCCCCGGGGGCCTGCGCATCGCTGAGACCACGCCTCCTGTTGCTGCCACGCTGATATACTGGTTCTGTTTCTATCTGCTGCCACTGACCTCATGACGTCGGCAGACATTCTCGTTGCGTAATCGTGGCGGAAAGGATGAGCCTTAAAGATTCGCACGCGAACGAGATCACTGACCTTATTCGGTGCGTTACCACCTCCTACACGTGGCAAGCGCTATCCACGCTCTCTACACAGCCGGGACGCTCTTCACCTTACCTCCACTCCCACGTCTATACCACTGTTTTATTACGAGATTGAGAGCGCATGGAAAAATATGAGTTGAATGAGAGAGAGCGCGCGCGAGAGAGGAGATGGAGATGGGAAAGGGATAACATGTGAGCGTGTTAGAGAGAGACAGAGAGAGGGAATGAAAGAGAGCAAACGAGGTGGAGAGAAAGTGAGAGAGAGAGAGAGAGAAAGAGAGAGAGGCGCGCGCGCGTTTGTGTGTGAACGAGAGAAAGGGAGAGAGAAAGGGCGAATGTTACAGACGAAGTCGCGAATTAGATGGATAGGCAAGTATCAAAGTGGGAGATGGAGAGAATGAATGAGAGAGAGCGAGAGCGTGAATTAAATAAAGAGAGAGAAAGAGAGAGAGAGAGAGAGAGAGAGAGAGAGCGAGAGCGTGAAAGAAAGAGAGCAAGAGAGGCGCGAAAAGAGCAAGGGAGAGGGAGAAAAGGCATGGGAGATGTCAAATACGGCGTTAATAGCGGTGTCAATTATGGTAGTAATCGTATGTATTAATATCTCAATATGGTTTCAATTTAATGGCGATCCCTAGGATACATCTCAGGATAGAAACTCAAGTGAATTTCTTCATGCGATATTTAAACTGCGTCAGTTACATTAGTTGTAAAACGTGATAACGTGATAGATCATCAACATGAACATTGATTTTGTTCGTAGGTTTTAATCGAATTTGTAATTCCGCTATTAACGTCTATATTGTGTACTATATTAATACGTTAAATCATAACAACGAGACCTATGCCCGGCAATTACCTCTCGCGTTGTGTTTGTGCGGAGCTGTCAGAAAGGTTTCTATACGATCATAATGATCTCATTATGGTTCAAAAAGAAGGGTGTTGAACCAGGTAGTGACTCACACAAACACACACACACACACACACACACACACACACACACACACACACACACACACACACACACACACACACACACACACACACACACACACCACAACACACGACCACATACACACGCCACAACACCACACACCACACTACACAACACACACACACACACACCTCTCTCTCTCTCTCTCTCTCATCTCTCTCATTATCTATCTCTATCTCTCTCTCTCTTTTCTCCTCTCTCCTATCTACCCGGGCCCTCGACTCTTATCTACCTCTCTCTCTCGCTCGCTCTCGCTCGCTTGATTGCTCACACTTCACTTCCCGACATTGAATTGAAATGCAAACACTTTCTTTTATTCGAAAATCGGGTTTATGTAGTTGAAGGGCCGTCTCGTATTAATTCTCTAACTAAATACTCAGATAAGCACTTTCTCCTGTAAGAGCTACGGGCGGAATAGAGCCATTTCAATGCAGTTTAAAACCAAAATTCTGTGTTTAGCCGGAGTTATCTATCAACGACGGCACGCCAGGCGGCAGCTGCCTCAAGCTGCACGGAAAACGACACCGACGTAATAAGCCCATACACTAGCCTTATATATATAAGCCAATATATAAGCCATCTATAAGCCAACCCGCGCATGCACTTGTTCTTTCCTTCCTTGCATGCAGCTCTGTCATCGTAATTAATATAACGGCGATATTTCACCTCTGCATGACAGAGGATTTGACGCGGCGGCCGTCAACTCATCAGCGTTGTAAAAAAAGCGTTGAAAAAACATTGAAAAAAACGTTTGTATTCGTTTTACTGTTTGTAAAGTGTAAGTATTGGGCGAGACATTGTAGCTTACCACTTACATTAGCACTGATCATTCGTGCATTACAGATGTCGTTAGCCGCATCGCTTTCACACGCGGCTGAATCGGCTCTATATAGCTAGTAACGAGCAGGTATATCGGCAGCCCAGCAGCTCGCCTCACTCCTCCGCGCAGAGGTGCGTTCACCTGTCACACGCTCTCGTCACTTGCTTGATCGGACGCGCGTCGGTGGCGCCACAAGCGGAGCAATCTCGCACGTTTTTGAGTGCGACTTGCCGGGTCCTACCTGCTCGCTTTCTCTCCTTGTGTAGAGTATACTGCAGCAGCAATGCACACTGCAGCGGCAACGGCCACCCGTAAGATTTCGCAACATTTTAGAAACTATTGTTTCCAATAAGCTGTTGCACACGCACGCGATAACGTCCGGCAGCAACCGTAACGACAAAAATATTTAAAATCGTAAGTTACTAGTTTCCAGCGATATAGTCACACGAAACCATAAATAGCGAATCACAACCGTAAGTAAGCTCTGCATTGGCACGTGATAAAACATATCGTAACAAAATTGCGCTGCTCAGCTGTCGAACAGACCATTTATATTTGGGGGAAATATGAGGTTTTATAAGATGGGACTTTTATTTTAGAAGGCTGCCCACCTAAAAGAAAACATTTGGCTATCCTTTGCATAGAAATTAAAAATCAATGTAAGCCTATCTAAGATTCAACAGTCTTGCGTTTACGGAATTAATATACAAACGCAGTTCGATGAGAGGCGTTACGTTACGCCGTACTGGGGAGAGCATATATAGGGTGCGGCACGACTGAGGCATGCTCTTGACTTTCTTTGCGGTGCAACAGGTTCTATCAGTGAACCCATCGAGTCAGGGAGGGCGTAGATGTGCGTTTTCGTGTGTGCGTGTGCGTCTGTGTGTGCGACTATGTGCGTGTGTGCGCGCGTGCGTGCATGCGCGCGCACGTTTGTGTGTGTGTAGTCAGGCATACGCCTTGTGGGCGGACGCCCCCCGTCAGCTACCATTACCGCTCGCTAATCTACATTTCCTGGTGCACTGACCCACTATTATAGGTCTCACTCTTTACTCGCTGTGCGAGGGAGTTTGGCAGTGGGTAAGGCGGAGCACATGTCCGCATGTGGAACAAGCAAAAGTGACGACCACCGATGACGCTTAATGATGGAATTTATGCAAATCACCGGCTAGGGTACTGTCTACCTACACCTACGTCTAGAGTACACCTACTTAAACCTACGTTTCCGAGGCTATCTCCTCATTCTATGACTTTTCTAAAAACTATAAAACAATATCACGATACAACATATTATAATTATACCAAATGGTAAATATAACAGTAAAACTACATTTGAATGTCGTCCGCTGTTCATATTAAGACAGCCCTGATGAAGATATGCTTTCATACGCATTGATATAGTTACGGAGAGATACTCGTAAAGTTTGCTCCGCTGTACCCTTTAATCGGAAGTCGCAAATACAAACCCAAGATGTCTAATTCAGACATGGGCTTTGTAGGACAAATTGTATATGCAAGGGTCGCATTTGTAGTCCGATTACTGAGCCTGCATGTTCACATGAGCCATATTTTATTAAAAATATCTAACTGTACTTGATTAAGTCTACGTTATTCGGCTAGAAAATTGGACACTAGCCGAAGATGTATGAACATTTAATTGGAAAGGCAGTTCAGCACCACACGGGTGTCGTAAGAAGAGCTGCAATTTTCTATAGAAGTATTTTTAAACCACCTTTAGAGCATTTAATAATTGTGTGTATTGATTAATAAAATAATGACAGCACTACATATAAGTAAGGTGAAATCACGTATGTATATATATATATATATATATATATATATATTTATTTATATATATATATAATTATTTATTTATATATTTCATACATGAACGAAATAAACAATATCGTGTAGTTTCGACCTCGCTGCATGCAGAATAGCTTGGAAATCCGTACGAGTATCTTGCGAGTATGGCACCCTGTGCGCTTCTGCACGTGCTCGGTTGCTATAACTCTTGCTCAGGCGACGGTGGCACAGTAAGAGCGTGCTTCAGACGCTGGGTCACCAGGTATATGTAGATGACACGACCACTGACGAAAGACCGTCCGACGCGCACCGCCAGGCATGCGCTAAGTACAGCCACCCGCCGGCAGAACTATCGGTTAAAGTTAACTTTAAAGTTAGCGTTTCCTGCTAACTCCATAATCCATGCGCGAACCAAGGGCACTGTGAAGGTAAAGTCTGTTGCTAGGCGGGAAAGCAAAGAACACAGCCAAGTGATACCTGTCCGAGAGGTTCGCCGCTTCTACGCGAAGAAAAATGACTGGTTATGAACATGCACGAGGAAACATGACCGGGGAAAACTTACGCCCTGGTCAAGCGTCTACACGAGGAAAATGGACACGGGTTATACGTCTACACGAGGAAAATTGAGCCCCCGAGTTATGCGTCTACATGAAACTGGGTTTGAATAGCCTGGGTTATTTGAGTGGTCATGTAGAAACGGACAATGTTGCACCGAAAAGACACGCGGTGAACCTGAGCTTGCCCGACCGCATGGTGGAAACGACGAGAAGGCGGAACGACGCGATAGTAAAACAAGAACGACGAAGGTGAAGAAATGCCGAGCAATAAGGAAATGGAACGGTAAGAAGTGACCAGATCATAAAGGAACAAAACGCGATGAGTCGCATAGATAATAGCAAAATAAAAGCGAAGTAATCTAGAAAAATAGCGACGCGAAAAGAGAATGCATGCCGGATAACACAGAAAAGAAAAGATAATCGGAAACCAAGGGAAAATATGATCACTTTAAGCATGGAATTGGTTCTCCCACTTGGCATGAATTGTGAAAGAATTGTCCACCGCTCCTACACAATAACGTCACAATTATTTGATAAAAATAAGCAAACTAGCGCGATAACAGTTACACTAATAAAGCATTTAAAATATTTAAAAAGTTCAAGTAACTCAAGATGCCTATAGCAGTCTGCAACAATACTTCTACACTATTGCTTACTCGCCAGCGCGGAAACTATGCTAATATAGCCACTATTATAGTCATTCTACGGATATAACCGTCAGGGGGTCAATGTAACGCGGCAAGAAGGCACTTTCGCCTACACCGCCACCGCAGCGCTGTGGCACACACGTTCACTGACGGGGGGCAGGAAACGCGCATTACGCAACACTTAAATTCTCGTTTCCTACTCAACCGGTCGGTTAACTTTCCTACTTAATCTTCCGTTATTTTTAACGCATCATTGGCGTCTCGGATTGGCTTGATACCGTTCCCGAGCGGACAACTCCAAATGAATTATAATAAACGATTGTAAACGTCCTCGCTGCTGTGAGTATAGTATTATCAACGGCGAGTAATTCTAGTTTGCGATTATCGTAAATAGTTCAATCAAGTTAATAGTCCCGTACATCCATTACAAACCTCGGGGTGGGGCGCGCGCGCTAACACACACATGACGCATGCACGCGCGAGCGCGCGCGTGTGTGTGTGTGCGTGTGCGTGTGCGTGTGCGTGTGCGTGTGTGTGTGTGTGTGTGTGTGTGTGTGTGTGTTGATTCACGCATCGAATCATTCGATTCACGCAATGAATGATTCGATTCACGGATCAAATGTTATATGTGATAAATCGAATGTTATATGTGATAAATCGAATGTTATATGTGATAAATCGAATGTTATATGTGATAAATCGAATGTTATATGTGATAAAATCAACCATAAAACAAGAATCGAATTATGAAACAAAAAACATAGCTTTTAAACCGTTTTTCGTTCGAAGATAAGTTTGAATTTGATTTTAAATTGGTGTTCAACTTTGAGTTTAGTTGGCTCACTCGTCTTTACTGCCACCGTATACCAGTCACGCAAACACATGCAATGTGCGTGTGTGCGTGCGTGTGTGCGTGTGTGTAATGTGTGGCCGCCTCCGCACGCCACTGACAGCTTACAACCTGTCACACGACTACACCCGGTTACCAATTATACTACCTGGTTCAATGACCAATAACTACAGTAACACCGTATATAGTAATTGGAACGATGAAAGTTTGCGCTATATTCGGCTAACGGTTTCGCTTTTATTGTGATTTCATGCTCGCGCGCGCCTGCATGAGTCGCTAGCTATGAACGAGGGAGGTATGCGATTATGATACTTTGTTCCTCCATGAGAACAACTGATGAAAGAGCACAGGAACCTTTTGAACCTGCTCCAAGCTCGGCATGCAATTTATGTTCCGGGCAACGTGGTAGTGTAGATCTACCTTATTCGGGCAATGCAGCGAAAAACTGTAATTGTAAACTAATTAATAGAGGATTGATTGAAGGGGAAACAAATTAGATAGAAATCGTATTTTGAACTTTGCGCGTGTTATAGGCGTTATAGTAGGTGATAAACGACATAGGTTAGTCTATTATATTATCTGCGCTGTGCGTAGGCTGTGCTTGGGTTTTGTGGATTCGTACCAGCGTTCTAACTCATTAAAAATCAGTTTGTCTAAGTTGAATGCACCCGAGAACATAATAATGACGACAAATCCGGTCTCTCGCTGAATCGATTACTCGTTCAGCACGCTAGCAAGGTTAGACGCTAGGTACTTTTCGACCCTGTTTTTGATGGTGGTGGTTGTGGCAGTGGCAGTGGTGTTGGTGGTGGTGGTGGTGGTGGCGGCGGCGTTGTTGTTGGTGTTGTTATTGTTGTTGTTGTTGCTGCTGCTGCTGTTATTGTTGCTGTTGTTATTGTTGTTGTTATTGTTGTTATTGTTGTTGTTGATGCTGTTGCTGTTGTTGTTGCAGTTGTTGTTGTTGTTGTTGTTGTTGTTGTTGGTGGTGGTGGTGGTGATGCTTCTGTTGTCGGTGATGATAGTGGTGCTGGGAATGCCAATTTAATCATCAACGTTGATAACTAATTTACCTGACGTTGTATATACTTATGTTGTATTGACCTAGTAAATACACGCTTTGCACTGAGCAAAACTTATATGCGGGGATCAAGGTAAACATATTTATCAAACGCTGTTCACCTCTACTGATGGGAATATACGCCATCAAGATCTGCCATTCTAAATTCCTATAGGTAAACTGCGGAATCGTATAGCAAACATGGGTCTCTTTCTCCCTCTCTCTTTCTCGCTCGCCCTCCACCTATCAACTCTTACTACTTATCATCTACTCACTCAGCCATCTATCTATCCATTCAGCTATCCTTCTATCTATATATCTTTTTAACTATATTTCCACCTAACCATGTATCTGTTCGTGACATGCTCGCTACCTCATCGTTATCTCCCAGTGTAATGTAATGGGTATTTGCGAAATCGGCCAATGTCCCAAAAATACATGTTGAGGTCAGTGCCATGCTACACAGAGCAACAATATCGTAAACGGGAGAGTGCCATTTATTTTTTTGCTGCCATCGTGTGTAGGGGAGACGTTGTCGTAACCGGTCGCACACAGATTCATGAATAACGCACACGACGAGGTTTCTGCGATAAAAGCGCCTCAATATATAAATCTAAATTTACAAAACCAATTTATCAGTCATCGTAACACGCGATCATGTTACAAAGCCGGCCAGCGACGATTGATCCGACGAAGTGCCCGTAGTTACCACCACCACCCCTCTCACCCTGCTCTGAAAATCCGGACGCCCAGATTCCGAAAACAATTTCTCGGTTGCTCGTGCTCACTGGCTCGTGCAAAGAGCAGTTTTTGGTGTAAGCGAACACACGCGGCGAAACGAGGAAGTGATGAGCAGGTGTCATCGCGGCAGACTAGAGCTGATGGTGATCACTGAGCGTGAGCACCGCGGTCGTGCATCACACCTGTACACGTGTAACGAATAGTCCTTTTAACGACAGTATCGACGGGAATTGTAATTAGATGATGGAAAATCGTGAAGGCCGAGAGAGTAAGAGAGCGAGATGAAAAGGGGAGATGTGAAGACGTGAGAAAGGAGCGACGAACGCCAGGAGAGGGGTGAGAGAGAGTGTGTGCGTATATATATGATATTTGTGTGTGTGTGGGTGTGTGTGTGCCGTGTGTGTGTGTATGTGTTGTGTGCGTGCGGCGTGCGTGGCGTGTTGCGTGTGCGTGTGCGTGGCCGTTCGTGCGTGCGTGCGCGTGTGTGTGTGCGTGCGTGCGTGCGTGTGTGCGTGTGCGTGCGTGCGTTCTGCGGCGTGCGTGCGTTGTGTGTGTGTGATTGTGTGTGCTGTTGGCAAGTGTGTGTGGCGGGACGGCGAGTTCGGGTGTGATTCGTTATGCCGTACGTTGTTGTGTTGGTTTCGAGGTATTCGTGTTTCGTAAGGTGTGTGATGTGCGTGTGTGTATATATACTATATATATCACTATATATATATGATGTTGTATAGTGTGTGTGTGTGTGTGTGTGTGTGTGTGTGTGGTGTGTGTTTTGGGTGTGCGTGTGTTGTGTGTGTGTGTGTGTGTGGTTGTGGTGTTGTAAAGTGCTGCTTGTGCGTGCGGCGAGTTTCGGGTGTGTTGTATGGCGTACGTGTGTGTTCGGGTGTGTTCGGGTGTGTTCGGTGTGTTCGGGTGGTGTTCGGTGATGTTTGATGTGTAGTGCTGTGTGTATATATACTATATATATATATTATATGTGTGTGTGTGTGGCGCCGGGGGGTGCGTGCGTGTGTGTGTATGTGTATGTGTATGTGATAGTGTGTGGAGTAAGTGTGTGTGCGGTACGGGTATGCGTACGTGTGTATGTGTTGTTGTGTGTGTGGTGTGTGTGTGTGTATGCGTGCGTGGCGTCGTGTGGTGGTGTGGCGCGCTGCGTGTGTGATATGTGTCGTGTGTTTTTCTGTGTGTGTGGTGTGTGTGTGTGTGTGTGATGTTGTGTGTAGTAGTGTATTGGTTAAGTGCTGCGTGCGTGCGAGTAAGTTTCGGGCGTGTTCGTGTGCGTACGTGTGTGTTCGGGTGTGTTCGGGTATGCGTGTGTGTATGTGCGTGAGTGTATATTATATTATTAATAATATATATTATATTGTGTGTGTGTGTGTGTGTGGTGTGTGTGTGTGTGTGTGTGTGTGTGGTTGGTGTGTGTTGCGTGTTCGGGGCGTACACGTGTGTGTACGGTATGCGTACGTGTGTATGTGGTGTGTGATGTGTGTGTGGTGTGTGTGTGTGTGTGTGTGTGTGGTGTAAGTGTGTGTGGTGTGCGGCATATTAGTGTGTGTGTGTGTGTGTGTGTGTGTGCTGTGTGTGCGCGCATGTGTGTGTGTGTGCATTGTGTGTGTGTGTGTGTGTGTGTGTGTGTGTGTGTGTGTCGTGCGTGTGTTTGTGTGTGTTGTGTGTGTGGTGTGTGTGTGTGTGTGTGTGTGTGTGTGTGTACTGTGTGTGTGTGTGTGTGCGTGTGGTGTGTGTGTGTGTAATGTGTGTGTGTGTGTGTGTGTGATGTGTGTGTGTGTGTGTGTGTGTGTGTGAACACTGTGGTGTGTGTGTGCGTGTGTGTGTGTTGCGCGCGCGTGCGCGCGTGGCGTGTGTGCCGTGAGTGCGCGTGTGCAGTGTGGCGTGCTGCGTGGCGTGTGCGTGTGTGCGTGCGTGCGTGCGTGCGTGCGTGCGCGTGCGCTGCACGTGTGTGTGTGTGTGTGGTTTGTATGTGTGTTGGGCTGACACTGTGCTGTGTGTGTGGTGTGTGTGGTGTGTGTGTGTGTGTGTGTGTGTGTGTGTGTGTGTGTGTGTGTGTGTGTGTGGTGTGTTGCGTGTGTGTGCTGTGCGTGGTGTGCCGTGTGCGTGTGCGGGGTAACGTAGAG
>NW_014577781.1:88033-91941 GCF_000485595.1 Priapulus caudatus | reverse complement strand
CACCCGAACACACCCGAACACACCCGAACACACCCGAACACACCCGAACACACCCGAACACACCCGAACACACACGTACGCATACGAACACACCCGAACTCGCCCGCACGCACACACACTTGCAACACACACACACACATACACACACACGCACGAACGCACGCACACACGCACGCACGCACGCACACACACACATACACACACACACACGCACACACACACGCACACACACACAAATATATATATATACGCACACACTCTCTCTCACCCCTCTCCTGCGTTCTCGCTTCCGCCTTTTCTCACTCTTCACATCTCCCCTTTTCATCTCGCTCTCTTACTCTCTCGGCTTCACCGATTCTCCATCGTTATACATTTCTCTCTACCACATTTCGCTTGCTCTCTTTCTCCCGCGCTCTCTTTTTCTCTCTTTCTCTCTCACTCTCTTGCCCTCTTCCCTTGGGTCTCAGTCATCTCTCGTTACCCCACCTGCCTCTCGCTCTCTATCTCGATCTCGCTCACTCTCTCGCCACCCTCTCTATATCACACCTATATACATAGACAGATTGGCAGATAGTTAGGAAATACATTGTTATTGCATGCAGAATTGTGGCAGCATGCCAGTGTACAGGCGGACACAATACGCTGACAACACTTTCTAACACGATCGTGGCCTTGATGACACCCAGAGCGTGAAGACCTTGTTTCTTCCTCACCCACCTGCGTCCTTCTCGAAATAAATAGAGGATGTATTTCACCTGTAGGCTACGACAGGTAAACGCGCATCTGCAAACAAACACACACAGAGAAACACACGCCCCCTTCGATCCCCACGCACAGACATTCACAACACAAGTACGTGTTTGTGTGCACGCGTCCTGGTGTATGCATATGCGTTTATTAAATTTAAAAGGACAAAATGTATAGGAAACTGATTAATTTTGTCTAAATTGGAAGAAGAGAAGCAGAAGACCAGACAACTCTGTACTATGGATGAGTAGAATGAGGGAAGACCAAACGCTGTCTCTGTAATATTGGAGAATCGAATGGAGGTAAAAGGACAGTGTCTCTGCAAACAGAACTGAAAATTAGACTCACGTTAACCTTAGAGACGAGAGTGAAGGAAGACCAGAAGTCTCTGTAATATAAGAGATAACGATAAGTGAGGTCCACATGTCCAAGTATAACCTAGCCGGTGGCGAGCATCTTGTCAAATAATTAAAAACCGCTTCGACGAAAGTCAGCGGGTTCATTTACAGCCAGCATTTCATTCATGGATCGATCACGTGTCTAGGGTGGGTCGCCTCCTATACATGCATCGATCTGGTATGGAGCTGTGATTTGCCGGCCAGTGCACACACCCCTCCGTCCATCTAGTGACCGTATGAACTGTCTGTGAAATAAGATAATGTCAGGAGTAAATAATAATAGATCTATTACTAATTTATCTATAAATTAGCTATTATTAATTAAATATAATCTATGATTATTCACTCCTGATAACGTTTGGTGTAGACAACATGTGAGAATTAAGTCATACGAGCACGTGAATTAAACGCGCCCGCGAATTATATACTGTAATTATCAATATTATTATTATTATTATGTTTAACACGTGTACCGCAATTGATTAATCGTATACAAGGTAATATAGCGCAACTCTACAGCATATAATAAAAGATGAAATATAATAACGAAAGATATGCTGAGGTTTTTTTTACTGCGGGCTTTCGTGAACCACCGCCGATAGCATTATTCTACTTGCATATACTACAGCTACGGGGTAAGAAGGAGAGAGCGGGTCGCTCATGTGGGAGTCAGAGGTCTCGCACGCTCCAGTTGGCATAGAGGACGGTGCGACATACGCGCGTGTTTGCTACGGCATAGGAAAGTTATGCGCAGGCGGGCCGGTTCACTTCCCTATAAACATCATTCGCCAGTCTTACAAACACACATCAGCGCTGCGGCGTATGACGCGTGAGAGCGCCTACTGCGCAGAATGATGTGAGTGGTCCAGACGCGAGTGAAATAAATGACGCAGAGGTGAATGATGTGAACGACGCAGGCAGCTATGAATTACGTCGCTGACGCAGCCGTAATGACGCAGTTGTATTGACGCTTAATGTGCATGTGTGCGTGAGTGCAAACATCTATGCCCCCATGCCTGTGTTAGTGAGTGCGCGAGTGCGTGCGTGAGTGCATGCGTGCCAATGCTTGTGTGCGTACGTGAGTGCGTGCGTGCGTGCGTGCGTGCGTGCGTGCGTGCGTGCGTACGTTATTATGTGCGTGAGTGCGTGCATCCGCGCGTAAGCACGTGCATGAGTGCGTGCGAGCGTGCGTGCGTGAGCACATGCATGCATGACCACGGGCGTGCGTGCATGAGTACGTGCACATGCGCGTACGTGCGTGAGTGAGTGTGCGCGTGCGTTCGTGTGTGCGTGCGTACGTACGTTAGTATGTGCGTGAGTGCGTGCATCCGAGCGTAAGCACGTGCATGAGTGCGTGCGAGCGTGCGTGCGTGAGCACATGCATGCATAACCACGGGCGTGCGTGCATGAGTACGTGCACATGCGCGTACGTGCGTGAGTGAGTGTGCGCGTGCGTTCGTGTGTGCGTGCGTGTGTACGCACGCTCTCGTGCACGAACTCGCGCAAACACACACGCACACGCTCACTCACTAACGTACGCGCATGCGACATTCATTAAGCGTCAATACAATTGCGTTATTATGGCTGCGTCAGCGACGTAATTCATGGCTGCCTGCGTCATTCACATCGTTCACGTCTGCGTCATTTATTTCACTCGCGTCTGGACCACTCACATCATTCTGCGCAGTAGGCGCTCTCACGCGTCATACGCCGCAGCGCTGATGTGTGTTTGTAAGACTGGCGAATGATGTTTATAGGGAAGTGAACCGGCCCGCCTGCACATAACTTTCCTATCTCGTAGCAAACACGCGCGTATGTCGCACCGTCCTCTATGCCAACTGGAGCGTGCGAGACCTCTGACTCCCACGCGAGCGACCCGCTCTCTCCTTCTAACCCCGTATCTGTAATATATGCAAGTAGAATAATGCTAGCGGCGGTGGTTCACGAAAGCCCGCAGTAAAAAACCCTTAGCATATCTTTCCTTATTATATTTCCTCTTTTATTATACGCTATAGAGTTGCGTTATATAGCTTTGTGTACGATTAATCAATTGCGTTACGCGTGTTAAACATAATAATAATATTATTGATAATACAATACAATAGAGCCTACAGGTGCAATACCCCCCCCCCTGTTTATTTCGGGCACGAGGTGGGTGAGGAAGAAACAAGGTCTTCACGCTCTGGGCGTCATCAAGGCCACGATCGTGTTAGAAAGTGTTGTCAGCGTATTGTGTCCGTCCGTACACTGGCATGCTGCCACAATTCTGCACTCAATAACAACGTATTTCATAACTATCTGCCAATCTGTATAATTATGTATATAAGCGCATGTGAGATGGAGATGGAAGCGGGAGAGTGAGAGAGATAGAGAGATAAAGAGCGAGAGACAAGTGGGGTAACGAGAGATGACTGAGACCCAATGCAAGAGGGCAAGAGACAGAGAGAAAAAGAGACCGCTGGAGAAAGATAGCAAGAGAGATGTGGTAGAGAGAGAGAAAGAGAAAGAAAGAGAGAAAGAGAGAGGGAGCAAGAGAATGTGGTAGAGAGAGATGTATAACGAGAGCGAATAGGGGAAGCCAAGAGAGCAAAAGTGCGAGAAGGAACGGGAGAGATAAAAAATGAGAAATGACGGAAGCGAGAGGGAAAGAGAGGGGGCGAGGGCGAGAGAGGGTAAGAAAGAGAGAGAGAGAGAGAGCGACGGTGTGTATGTGTGTGTGTGTGTGTGTGTGTGTGTGTGTGTGTGTGTGTGTGTGTGTGTGTG
>NW_014577781.1:69126-86483 GCF_000485595.1 Priapulus caudatus | reverse complement strand
TGTGTGTGTGTGTGTGTGTGTGTGTGTGTGTGTGTGTGTGTGTGTGTGTGTGTGTGTGTGTGTGCGTGTGTGTGTTCGCGTGTGCGTGCGTGTGTGTTTGCGTGTTGATTCCTCATGATGCCATCTCATTTTAAATACATAATTTTAACCAAGTATGATTTGTGAAAAAAATAATATGCAAATATATATTTTGTCTAGCAGCATACAATACTTCGATAAATAGAAATCTATTTAAGTCTTTACTCTCTTTAAAACAATCCTAACGAAATGAAATTTTTGCTAGCAGACTGTATGCACGCGCACAAACACGCCTGACCCTATAATTAATCGCACGCCTGAAGGAAGTGTGGAATATTTTCTGCCTGACATTACTGACGTTAATTATTGAGATCAACGTTTTTCGTATCCGTTGATCTCTGATTGTGTGATCGCTACAGGTGTAGTATACTCCCGACGAAATTGTGTCTGGATATGTTTCGTTGAGAATCATACACTACCAGATCACGTGCTCTGACACTACTTCACATGTTTGACACTAGCGCCGACCAACGGCAGTGAAAAATGGAATTAATTTTAGTCGGTGTTGCGGGTAATATGAATTGGGCTCTCTCTTATTATATAAAGAGGCGATACGTTAAATATGTTTTATCGAACCCTATTCCTCATTATGTCATCTCATATTTTAACAAAGTATAATTTGTGTTAGCAGATAATACCCCATTATCTATCGCACGCATTAAGGAAGTTTTGAACATTTATCGCCTTGCAATTGAAGGCGTAAAAAGTGAGTCACTGGGATCAATATCTTTCATATCTAACTGTTCCTGAGTGTGTGCTCACTACACGTGTATACCGTCAACAAAATATATGTAGATATGTTTCGTTTAGCACCGTACAGTACCACTCATGCGCAACACTAGCGCTAACAAACGGCTACAAAATGTACGAAATCGAGATGTTAGGGTGTTTGGACTTTCTCTTGTTACATATTAAGGGAGGTATTATGCTAATTATCCCATTATAGAACACGATTCCCTACCTATGCCCTCTCCATTACAAATGCTCAATTCTAACAGAATGTGTTTTATGTTAGCAGGCAGTAGCCTTAGGTATGCGCGCACACACGCCTGTTAAAATCTATCGAACGCTTCAAGGTTTTGAAAGATTTTCCACCTTATAGTTACTGAAGGATTGGGGTCGACATTTTTATATCTACCTATTCCAGAGTATGTTCCCACTGCAGGTATATTATTTCAATACAAATTGTATATAAATATATTTCATTTAGAATCACACACTACTTCGCCTCCTTGCTTCGCATGAGCGATATACTAGCGCCGACCAACGGCAACAAAAACTATACAGAATCGGGATGTTAAGACGCTTAATTGGGTTCCTTCGTAGTTCGTACTATAGAAGTGAGGTAATATGTTAAACATCTCTCATACAGCTCCATTCCTCATTATGTCCTCTCTCTTTAAATAGACAATTTTAACAAATAGTGATTTACGTTTTGACACACGCCTGACACTATAATATATCTTATGTATCGAACATTTTCCGCCTGACAACTACTGTCATGAGTCATTGGGATTAACATTTCCCATATCTATCTACCTCTGAGGGTGTGATTCTTACAGGTATATATTACGTATGGATATGTTTCGTTATACACTCACTATACACTACGCCTCATGCGCGACACTAGCGCCGACCAACGGCAGCGAAAATGTGCCTAATTTTATTCGACGGGATGTTGAGCTTATTGTATAAGGGAAACAAGGCGATAAATATTGTTCATAGAAAGCTGTTTCTGAGTATGTCCACTCCATTTTAAATTGATATTTCCAAAAGTCTGGTTTCCTTTAACATTCTTGTAAGCATGCGAAGAGAATTGTCTGACCCTATCATTTATATCTCACGTTTTAAGGATGTTTAAAAGATTTGCCGCCGTATAATTAACGAAATGGGTCAGTGGGATAATCATTTTCTCATCAAACTATTTCTGAGTATGTGCTCACTAGGATTAGGCGGTATAACTTCAACAACAATATACATATAGAGCTGTAGCTAGGGTGGGGAGAAGGGACTGTTTCCCCCTCAGGGCTTGACAGCGGCAACGACGATCTACGCACGGTAAACTGTCCAGAACGTAAGGCGGGTGTGGCCTTGCTCCTCCAGGCAAAATAAGGTAGCTAAAGCCCATGGTAAGGAACTGGGATCGACATTTTAGAGAAAACTATTAGTGACTCCTTCCTCTCTAGTTCACATGTATTATTTCGAACAACAATCCTAATTGTTTTGCCACCATGCACATATACTACGTTTCACGCGAGACACCAAGGTTGACCAACGCCACAAAATAATTGTCATCTTGGTTTCCTTATAAATACGTATAGTTTGCAGCATGAGGCCGTACATAGTCCACGCTGTGTGAGTACATGCTTGGCATCTGCTAGACGAAACAACATTCTGTAGAAATCGCACATAGAGAGAAAACACACTCGCGTGTTGTATGATACAGAAATCGTCAGTTCTAATGCTTTCATCTTACAGTACAACTATACACTGACAAACAAATGCTTGTTTTGTTGAACTATTATACAATATATAACTACTATAATATTATTATTATATTATTGCATTATACGCTTAGGATAAAATGTAGAAACTCACGAGTAGTTTGTTGTGAAAATGTTGATCCTAATGCCGTACTATAAATATTATAAGATGCTTACTGAAATCCTCCGCAACGCCGAGGGAAATTATTGACATATTTTTACGCCGTTGGTTGGCGCTAGACTGTGACACTAAAGACTCTATACAATGTATACAATGTATACAATGTATACAATGTATACAATGTATGTAATTGTTTACGTTCTTAATCGTCACGTTACATTAATTTGTCACGTTACATTTCGCAGTTATACTGCGAAGTTTCCCTACTTTGCCTATACATTGTTACAGCTTATTGCGTCAGATGTGCACGCATGCCTCATATCAGATACAATAACTATTATTGTGGTAAAATTATGTTTAAATTAGAGAGCACCGACTCGGTGCAGTGCAATGAAAAGACGTTGACCCCAATGTTTCTCTTTGATAATTATTCCAGATCTTCAGATAAGTCTTTCGATCTTGCCTATAACGTGTCGTAACTTCTAGGGCGCAAACTATACTGGTGCATGCTTAGTAGCCGCCAAATACAATATTAGCAGAGAGCGCAGACTCGTTTAGTTTGATCTAAAAATAACATTACCAATGAAAGACGAGCAGCATTCATTATTTTTCGGAAAACTGCCCAGTCACTCTAACTTCCCTATAATATGGCATAACTTTTAGCGTGAGATCACTCTGCGCGCATGCCTTATATTTGTTAAAATCAAGATGATTTTGTTGCTATGTCTTATAAAGTAGGGCGTGGATTCTCACGCGGAGTGTAATGAGGAAAGCGTCGATGATATGGAAAATGTCGGTTCCAATTGCTCATTTTAATTGTTATATGGCGCCCTGACGCCTGACAATGCTATAAGGTAGTCTAACTTATACAGTTGCATTTGTCTGGGCATATGCCGATTTGCCGTTATTAGAAATAATATTTTGCGGAAATAATAAAGAAATGATGAATAAATAATAAAATAAAGTTTAACATTTGAAATATTAAACTGCCTCTGTTATTTTATTATTTATTCATTATTTCTTTTTTAAATTCTAACAGAATGTGATTTATGTTAGCAGATACTAAGCATTTGTGCATTTACAATAGAGATGGAATACTGGAGAATCGGATTCTATACGGGTTAATTAGAATAATACCTCCCTTATATAACAAGAGGAAGTCCAAACACCCTAACATCTCGATTTCGTACATTTTGTAGCCCTTTGTTAGCGCTAGTGTTGCGCAGAAGTAGTACTGTACGGTGATAAACGAAACATATCTACATATATTTTGTTGACGGTATACACGTGTAATGAGCACACACTCAGGAGCAGTTAGATATGCAAGATATTGATCCCAGTGACTCACTTTTTACGCCTTCAATTGCAAGGCGATAAATGTTCAAAACTTCCTTAATGCGTGCGATAGATAATGGGGTATTATCTGCTAACACAAATTATACTTTGTTAAAATATGACATGACATAATGAGGAATAGGGTTCGATAAAACATATTTAACGTATTGCCTCTTTATATAATAGGAGAGAGCCCAACCCATATTACCCGCAACACCGACTAAAATTAATTCCATTTTTCACTGCCGTTGGTCGGCGCTAGTGTCAAACATGTGAAGTAGTGTCAGAGCACGTGATCTGGTAGTGTATGGTTCTCAACGAAACCTATCCATGCATAAGTTTGTAGGGAGTATACTACACTTGTAGCGATCACACGCTCAGAGATAAACGGATACGAAAAATGTTGATCTCAATAGTTATCGTCAGTAATGCCAGGCAGAAAATATTCCAGCCATTTAGTGTCGACCGGTGGCGCCGTCGGGTGGCGCCGAAAGACACGAAACGCTACACCTCCTTCAAGCGTGCGATTGATTGCGGGGCCACGTGTATCTGTGCGCGTGCATATTGTCTGCTAGCATAAATTTCATTTCATTTTTAGGATTGTGTATTCAAAAGGGGAAAGACTTAAATAGAGTTCCATGTATCGAAGTATTGTATGCTGATAAACAAAATGTATATTTACATATTATTTTTCGTAATAATAGACCTATAGTGATTAGTGAGAATATATATACTCAGGACTATTTATATATGAAAAGTTTTGATCCCATTCACTCACTTATAAAGGCGGTAAATCTTTCTAACCTCGTTACAACGTGCGATAGATGGGTGTCTATCATAGAAATAATATACTAGTTATACTAGTCTCTATATTATATTTCTATAGTGTCTGCGCGGGTGCCTACTACCTGCTAACAGAAATCACATTTTGTAGGAAGATAGAACTGTGTTTTAAAAAAGGAGCGTATGAAAAGAACTCTCATGAAAAGAACTCTTTAAAAATGCGAGTCGTATAGCCTTCCTAATAAAATAAAAGAGAGCCGAATTCGCTATACATTCCGATTCCCCGCAACGCCGAACGTATTTATGTACATTTTTCGTCGCCGTTGGTCGGCGCCAGTGCCACTCACGAGAAGTAGGGCATAATGCTAAACGAAATATATTCACATAAAGGTTTTGCTTACTCATTTTGCCAAGAAGGGCAAAGCTACGGGTGGCTTGCGCTCTGGGGTGTTGACCTTGTGCAGTTAGCCCGTCGACGTTGCCCTAGCAGGCCGCTAGCTACGTCCCTGCTTACTTTATTCATTACGCTTATAAGGCGACGAATCACCAGAGAACAAGTACCCCTTCCCCTATCTATTTTTCCTGCTATTCAAATTGCAAAATGATAAGTAAAATAAAACACAACAATCAGCACATAACGAAACCACATGAGAAATAGGCATTTTATCCCAATATACTTACTATACCACTGAATTTATTTTCATAACTTTGTAGTTTTGTATAAATGTTAAGAATTCAATCTATAGCATAAGCACAATCTAAAATGTTGTCCTTGTTGAACGTTGGCACTAGCTGTGTTGCTTACATGTAGCGAATTCAGATATCTGAACATATATATTTCGAAATTAGTGAATTACGTAAATCGTAAACCACAGTGGACAGGTTCTCTATTGTGTTGGCTGGAAAACGAGTAATGATCAACTAGTGTATTAAGCGAGGGCTGTATTTACACAAGTATCTACTTCATGCAATCTACACTCACGATACTGAAGCTTAAATTTATGTTTCATGCATGGACTGTTACTTACACAGCAGCCGTACAAAAAAATATCTCACATTTGATTTGTAACGATCATATGCACATACATATAACAATACACACAGACCTACCTGATCTCTCATTCTTTTCCTCTCATTCACAGAGATGTACAATTCGAAATGGTTTTTGCAGAATCAGCAAGAATTTAACAACCGATTTTCACAAGATTCATGTTGATCACTGTACAAATCTCACTGAACACATATACCTATGATACTACAAACACACACGTTGCTGTGAGCAGCACCATCGCGGTTTCGCTCGTCACTCACCGCAGCCGACTTCTGTGCATGGTTTCACCCATACAATAACGTCCGTTTGTACAAAACTCATGGAAGACTTGATTTGCGACAAATAACACGTATAATAAATAATAATAATGCACTAAAACAGACGATACAACTAGACCACACACAAATCCATTCATTAAGTACCACTTACAAGGTTACAGTACAGAATGCTCCACAAACACTACTAAAAGAGGTACATCGATGAACCAGCGCTATAAAAAGATTCTTAAAAACATTACAATATCACTGAACGCTGCTTTAAATATATAGCTGATCCTTGAAGCCATGCTTTCTTTCTGTTCACACAACAGCTGCTTTTCAACAGAGAAACCCGGGTCAAGTACAGGGCTAAGCATTACGTTGCAGGCTATAGCTGCGTGACCGCGCCACATGCACCGAGGGTGTCTACTCGCTGTAGGCCACCGTTCGCGTGCAGACTAGTGTGATTGGTGTGTGAGCTGGCCATCGTCGGCTGTGCTACTCTCGCTTCTGCAACCTGATCACGTGACCAGTGTGGGTTCGCCACACCGGTGCTCACGCTGCCCCTCTGCGGCTGGTTGCCACCGTTCCTCACGTCTTCCACGCTGCACTGGAGAGCCGCGTCCGACAGGGAAGCTACCGGAACGTCGCGTTGCCGTTCCTGGACAGAGCGTCCCGTACTGTGCCGCCGATGTTCGCTCGCCGCGGACGCCCCGTGCGCGTTCGCTCGCGGAGAGGAGGCGTGGACGCGCCGAAGTGACTGTACGCCGGCGACCTGACCCCCGTGGGTCGACGTCGCGCCCCCGCAGCGAGCGACGTCCGACTGAGGCGCAGCAGCTACCGGGGCGTGCGCGGGGTGCTGGGTCGTCGTCGTCGTCGTCGGCTGACACCTGGTGCGTGAGATCGTCATGAGGGTCACGGCCTGCTGCGTGGCCCGCGGGCGGGCGTCGGTGACGGGCCGGTGCGGGTTCGGGGTCGTGCGCGGGGTCACCGCCTGCAGGATGTCGTCTGAAACGGTCGCCGAGATGCTGGGAATGCTGGGAGCGTGCGGCCGCCTGCACTTGTGCTTCTGTCTGTGTGGTGTAGCAGCCTGCGCGTGTACTGATGGCACATTAGCCTGTGGTGATGACACACCACTGTGAGTTTGAGCTGATGGCACGCCACCGTGAGTCTGTGGTGATGGCACGCCACCGTGAGTCTGTGGTGATGGCATATTCAACGGCTGCGCAGACGAGTTGCTGCTAGCTGGCACCTCAGCCTGTGGCTCCATCTGTGGGCTGGGACTGCTGTGAACTTGTGCCACCGTACTCACGGAGCTGCGAGCCGTCTCTGCACTGATAACAGCGATCTCTGGCGGGTTTGAGCTTGCCCGTGTGGAGTTAGCATTGGGTGGGAGTGACGGTGGTGTTGGCTGGCCTGGCAGCACCTGTGAGCTGCTGATCGTAGGCCGTGGTCTGTACGGCGGTAATCCCAGCATGCTCTCCTGCGACCTGCATGACAAATAATCTGGCATGAAAATACAACTACGCACGTGACTCACAATTAAGGTACACCACGTTGGCAATAGTGTCGCCTGCAGTTGCACGGCTACATAACTCCACTCCCCTATAATAACATGAGACGTTCCGCGTGCATAATTTTATTTACACTACCTGTACACGCAACATCACAAAGGTGGCAAACTAAAACGATTCTCAACATAATACCAACTCTATACGAAAATCAGCGGATATAGATGGAATAGCATGATAAAAAGTGAGGGTTTACCTGTAGCTGGGAGGTAGTGATGGGTTCCTGTTGCTACGAGCTGGAATGTCGAGCATAGGTCTCATTGTACCTGCATTTGACCTGCACACATACAAAAACAGACCGAGCCAATGAGCAAGGACAATATGAGTGTTAGCAATAACATATGTCTCATGGAAAAGTAAAAATATGAACTCTAATATAATTCATCCATACTTTGAAACAGAAGAAAGAAATCTCCTTGGAAAATCCTCGGAGCATTGCAAATACCAAGGTCGGCTGGTTATGTAGCTAGTGTGGGTGGAGGTATCTGTAGCTACGTCGTAGAGAGTACTGGGGTGGACTCATTAGTTGGTGAGCGGGGTGGGGTGGGGATGGTGTATGATGGTGGTGGGTGGTAGTGGTAGTGGTAGTGGTAATTGGTGGACAGGTGGGGTGGGGAGAGGCGAACAAAACAGTGCCTTTTTACAAAGGCTGCACTCCCTCCTTCCTCAAATCCTGGATCTGCCCCTGTAGTGTGTATGGTGTATGATGTTTTACATGTAGGTACGTGGGGGAGAGTACTGGGGTGGACTCATTAGTTGGTGAGTGGGTGGGGGTAACCTATTCTTGTATTTAATTGGTGCTGCATACTGTAGTGGTAGTGTTAGCTAGTGTGTATGGTGTATGATGTTTTACCTGTAGGTAGGTGGGGGAGAGTACTGTGGTGCGGTAGTTGTCTCTGGCGTTGATCTCTCCCACAGAAGTCTCAGCCGGTAGTCTTGCATCGATGCCTGGTAGGACGGTGGGGGTTGTCGGAACTGGAACTCCGGGTACAGCATAGCTGAAAATGCACGCCGAGCGTGAATATGTTAGTCTAGATCAACAGATTTGGAAAACTGGGCTAGAGTCTCAGCCGGTACCGGAACGTCGCGTTGCCGTTCCTGGACAGAGCGTCCCGTACTGTGCCGCCGATGTTCGCTCGCCGCGGACGCCCCGTGCGCGTTCGCTCGCGGAGAGGACGCGTGGACGCGCCGAGGTGACTGGACGCCGGCGACCTGACCCTTGAGGGACAGATGATTGACCGACTGATGAGATCTATTGGGGCTGGGTAGAGGATCTATTTCATCATGTATACACGTTTAAAAGACATGTGCGCTCGCCGAAAGATTATTTGCGAACAGGCACATAATCCACTATAATGAAAGGAAATCTGTATGGAAGTAGGGGAAAATAAACGAAGTCAGTGTACCAACTTTTTTCAACTGGGAGCCAAAACAATCGAGAACACTCATTGAATGACGAAGCCAACACCAACTCACCAGAATAAGGGTGCGCTCCCCGGCCTCCATACGTCTGAGAGTTGCGTGGCGCGAACACGTCATTGTTTGGGCCGTTGCTGTGGTTACGGAACCCCAGAAGCCAAGAGCAGTTGGGAGTATTTGGAGAGGTGATGCGCCATGCGACTCCACTCACGGTAGTCAGAACCATGCCAACACCTGCAAGCACAACCAAATGAAACATATATAGGGCCTAGATACCAAATCAATAAATAGCAGGAGTGATAGATATCATCAAAAATACATCATACACTGTACACGCACGTAAATTAAACGTATAAATATGCACGTTACTAGTAGCAACTAACACACCAACACTAATAATTCAGAGTAGGGCGCAACGGCACCAGGGCATCAAAATGCTTAGCCTTTGTGACTGCAAGCCTGTTTTTTTTTCAGTGACAAAAATCTGTCTCAGTTGAAATCGAATAAATTAACTTATAAAATATGTATATAGTCAGAATCCATTCGACATAGCTGTATCTCCTCTCAATCGTATTTCTTTTAAGGAGTTGTGGGGGTACCTCTACCTCTACCTCTACTCTACTCTACATTCGCTATGGCCCTATAGCTCCTTGCTAGAAGTCCCGGATCTACCCCTGGGTGTAAATACAGGATTAATGTGTCTTTCATTCTAAAACGCAAGCTTTCGAGATGCACCTCTCGCCATCAGATTTACAATATCGGATTTCTGTTACACACTGTTACATTATTGCATAATTTTATCAAGAGTCCATAATAGAACATTCTATATAATTTATATATATATAGGCCTATATATATATATTATATATTATAGATATAGATTTTCTATTATGGACTCGATTATATTATACACGTGCTGTCGATGTGACTCTGGTAATCAGAAGCACAACCCAAACGCATGCTCTGTCAAAACTAAAGACACCTTGGGCCTATAAATGGATAGATAAATTGCATCGTCATGCATTATATTTACATAAATATACAGTGGAACCCCCTTACGTAAAAATTGGTGGTGTCGCACTATAGCGGAAATCTATACTGTATCAGGTAGTGAATGAAAACATTTTATTTACTCTTTATATTATTTGTAGGTTATCTATTTCTGATATAATGTACATATATCAGGGGTTAATAATGACAAAATCTGTCATTAATTATTAACCCTGATGTATATATGCGAGATGGCAGTTAAGTTATACGACTCTATACAGAATTCTATCCGGTTAGCGTTTTAAGCGTATTTACTGGATTAACTAGAAAAGGCAGTTGTCGCCAACCACATGTATCCCCCGTGTTCTCCCCAAGATGTGTAAGTATACGAAGTTTGGTCGCGCTAGGTCAATTAAGGGCCGAGTTATAGAGCGGAAGGGAAATATGATGAAGGTCAAGGTCAAGGTAAATGTCAAATAAAGGTTGCAGTGACCTGGTTTCGGTACACGACACACCTTCTCCCCAAGATGTGTAAGTATACCAAGTTTGGTCGTGCTAGGTCAATTAGGGGCCGAGTTATAGAGCAGAATGGAAATATGATGAAGGTCAAGGTTAAGGTAAAATAAAAGCCGCAGTGACCTGGTTTTGGGTAGCGCTAGGTCAATTAGGGGCCGAGTTATTGAGGAGCGGAAGGAAAATATGATCAAGGTAAAGGTAAAGATCAAATAAAGTCGTAGTGACGCTGGTTTTTGGGTAGCGCTAGGTCAATTAGGGGCCGAGTTATAGAGCGAAAGAGAAAAATAAAGGTCGCAGTGACCTGGTTTTGGTACGCTGCCCACACTTCTCCCCAAGATATGTGTAACTAGACCAAGTTTGGTCATGGCTAGTCAATTAGGGGTCGAGTTATAGAGCGGAAGGAAAAATCTCTGCGGCAGACGGAGCGGCGGCGGCTGTAGCAGACATGACACCCAATAGTATCCCGGCCGGACTTCGTCGCGGGGATACAATTAATTAGTATTTAATTAATACCATTATAAGTCATGCTTCTTGGCTTATAATTCAATGATAAAAGCTGTGTAGAAGAATTCTGATAAGGACACGCTAATATTACTGAGCTGAAGCCTAATATGGATACTGCATGTGCACACAAAGCCATACAGTAGCTAATGACATTAAAAACATATAATAGCACACTCCTGATACAGATACTAGAGTGTTCTTTACTAGCTGTGTTGTTAGGCAATTAGGCTATTGGCGGTCGAACAAACAAGCACCTGTGAATAGCGCTTTGCTTTACTTAAGAATATGGGCAAACATGTGATATCTAAATACTGCCAATTGAGTACTCAAGTCATAGGCATGTAAACTACGTCTAAATACACAATGAATGGACGTGGCGGGCACTAGGTGTACCACATACTATGCTAACATAATGTTCACGGCATAACTGTTGGACTTTTTTGGTTTTAGAAAGCCAACATTTCTAGTTTGCAAACCGTCATAAGCGGTTTATTTTTGTACCGAGCGTAAAGACAAAACGCAATATTTTCATTTCAACGGAGGTGATAATGATTGATTTGTAAATTCAATTAGATTACTTGAGCAGCGGTGACATTTAAAGCCGCCCCTACAAACTGTAGGCTGGCACATTATAATAGCGGCTTGATATCAGTTCAGTGATAGTTCATAAATGGCTGCAGTACACATATGAGGACTTCATTCAGAGAAGCTTGATGGAGCCGTAGCTAGTATTTTCATAAAGTATATATAAATATATGATATATAATATATTATATATATATATATATTATCATATATATATATATATAAGCATAATCGTTGGAAACGGGCCGTGATGCGTTATAATAGTGCAATTTTTCAGCAGCAGCAGTTTAGTTATGATTCTCACTTCCCTCTAGTTATAGTATTCTCAAGATTATAATTGAGTGAGACGCGGATTTCCAGGTTGCCTATACGTACTATTCCCTTACTTTACTTGGGCCCATTGAGCAGTGTTTTAACGGAGTTTTCCAATAGGTTGTCAGCTGATCAACCCGGTAACTGATTTCATTGCCCACAAGGTAACATCCACAGGCACTTGGGCCGGTTCAATAATAAAATGATGGTTAATAAATACAACATGTCAGTACTAGACCTACCAGTACCAGTAATACTAATAGTCTTAATGTTTGATTTGACCTAATAACTTCACTTCAATACCATCCAATACACCGCTGCAACACACATTCCTATAGCGCGCACGCCATTGTGCACAAATACACAGTCATATAGAGCTCTATATAGAGATTCCCTATTATCTACTCCTGATAATCACGATGTGCTACGGTGTGCACGCGTGCGTGTATGTGTAAGACAATCGCGACGTGCTACTGTGTGCGCGCGTGCGTGCATGTGTTAGATTATGACGATGTTCTAGTGTACACACGCGTGCATTACGTAATGACAAACAGCAAGACGGCGTGCAACAAGTATGGCCTGCATCATTAGCTGCAACGCTTACCACGCGTGCTGTTCATAGTCAACCTCGCCTAACTACGCAACGTGCAATTTTGCAAGTTAAATGACCTAATCGGCTTAGAGAATTTGATTGTCAGCTATAGTCGGAGTTGAAATGGCTTTTCTCGGTTAATCGGCTCGATAGACGCGGTCTTGTCGGAAATTAATCCGTTTAATGCGTTGTTTTCGTAATCGGTAGCGTATCACTTAAATTCCAGGCGCTATTAACGCTGCTTTAATGGGCACTGCCTGCCCATATTCTCACCACCTCCGCCTATTCTTTTTACCGGCACTTCGCGTAAAAAATTGTATACACTAAACGAGACCTCCATTGGTTTACTACTTAGCAACCTAGGTCGGGTAAACATACCCTTAGGTCAATAGTACAGCTAGTAGAAAACTTGTTCAGACGGGTGCGGAACAGACCCGCTTTTGTAAAACAGATCAAAACTGTGGGTCCGTCCTGCAGGTCCCTGAGTGAAAGTGAATACTTCACTGCGCACCGCAGTGCAATGACCTACCTCCGCACAGCTAACAACGCTGCGTGCCGATCATTGTGACTGTGAGTCTGTGAGGGCCTTCAATACACACCCAACAATTTCTACACCTATCCGTCTGTCTCTGTCTCTGTCTCTGTCTCTGTTTCTGTCTCTGTCTCTGTCTCTGTCTCTGTCTCTGTCTCTGTCTCTGTGCGTCGTGCTCTCTCGTTTCTCATGCTGTCTCCTCTGCTCGTCTCTATCTCTCTCTCTCTTTTCTCTCAGTCGCGTCTGCTCTCATCTGCTTGCTCTCTCGTCTCCTCTCTCTCGTGTCTGTCTGGTCTGTCTTCAGTCTCTCTCCATTTCTCTCGTCGTGGCGGTCTCGTCCGTCTCTCTTCTCTCGTGTCGGATCGTCTCTGCTCCTCTCGTACTGGTCTCAAACCGGCGAATAAGAAATCCAGAGTGATAACGGGGATGCGGGCCTCTGTCTGCTGGTCTCTCGTGCTTGTCGTAGCCTGTCCTACACTGTCTGTCTGTTGGCTGTCTGTCTATCTGTTCACAACCCCGCCGCCGGTTAGTCGCGGCTCATGTCGTATATATATCGTACCTTAATATAATAGTGGAAGGGAGCCGTAAGTGTCGTTTTCTACGTAGTTACTCCTGTCGTCGAGCTCAAGACCAGTGTCGCGTGTGCTCGCTGCCGCAGATACGAGCTGGGGGAATCGAGATGGAGGGGGCCCCTCGTGGGGGCGGGGTCGGGCGACACTTAGATTCCGTTCTACGTTAAAGAAGCGATTTTCGACGTTAAAACGTGACTTGTTCAGTGCCGTGGAAACCTAAAAGTTCATGTGCCGCGAAGAAAGAATCTTCCGGCATTCATTCGTGGCGAAAAACACCGCAACGATCAAACTTTTACCAGATCGCAAAACTCGGGGACAATGCGCATGCAGTCAAGCAGAGTAGCGCTGAATACGCTTGTGGATGACGTATGGTCTCGCAATCGCAACGCCGCACCGAACAAATTTAAGATCGGCAATCGGCATGCGCATCCGAGATCACAGCATTGAATCACCTGGCTACCGAACGTGCACGTGGTGTTGGCGCGCGTGGTGGGTACAACTGTAGCATGTATGTATGTATGTATGTATGATAGGTGTGTGTGTGTGTGTGTGGTGTGTGTGGTGTTGTGAGTGGAGTGTGTGTGTGTGTGTGTGTGTGTGTGCGTAGTGTGCTGTGGGTGTGTGTGTGGTGTGCTGTGTGTAGCAACCTGTACATGCTATGTATTTTAGTGATGTAGAATGTGTGTGTGTCGTGTTGCTGTGTTTGAGTGGTTGTGTGTGTGCGTGTGTGTGTGCGTGTCGGTGTGTGCGTGTTGTGTGGTGTGTGTGTGTGTGTGTGCTGTGTTTGTTGTGTGTGTGTGTGGTGTGTGTGTGTTGTGTGTGTGTTGTGTGTGTGTGTGTATGTATGTTGTGCGTGTTCGTTGTGGCGTGCGTGCGTGTGGCGTAGTGCGTGCGTGTGCGTGTTGCGTGTGTCGTGTGTGGCGTGTGTGTTGTGTCGTGTGGTGTGTGTGGTATGGTATGTTTTTTATGTAAGTGTGCGTCGTGCGGTGTGCGTGTGCGTGTGCGTGTGGCGTGTGTGTGTGTGCGCGGCCGTCGTGTGTGTAAATGTGGTATGGGTGCGCTGACTATTTTTTAGAACCGTTTCGATATGTTATCAGAGAGCACAACTACCACTATATGAGTACCAATAACCTTTTGAAAATTGATGTTACTAAAAACTATTAACGTGTTTTTCTCACGGGTTTTGAATTGATGAATGGTAGGCTATCTAAATGTAGATTAAAGGTATAATAATAAACATTTAATTAGGTGGACGGCCTTCAGACTAGCATAGCATAAGCCACACTAAAACGCACGCCGACGAACGCAACGCACGAACGCACAGCACGCAGCCACCTGCGGCCGGATACGCCGCACACCGCACACACCAAAGACATTGCGGGCTGCGGTGTATAAACACCAATCATGCCGCGCACGAGTTTGTGAGACGAAAATTAAGAGCAAACCTAGATCACAAGCGATCACCAGGCTGCAGTTGTGAATGTGTGGATATGTGTGACGTGTGTCGTCAGGTGTGCTGGTGTGCGTGTTTGAGTGTGTGCATGTGGGCTGTGCGTGCGTTGCCGTCGTGTCAGTATGTATGGCGTGTAGTTGCGTGGTCGTGGGTGTGTTATGTATTATGCGTGTGTGTGCGTGTGCATGTGAGCAAGTTGTGTAGATAGAGGACATGTGTGTGCGTGGGTGCGCGTGGTGATTGTGCTGCGCATGCCCGTGGTGTGTGTGAATAAAAGGTGTGTGTGTGCGTAAGAACAGCGAGCCACCCGCCGTCACAGTCGTCGCACATAATCATACAGACACAAACGGGAGGTGTAACACCCTGCCGCCGCAAGTCCACTGACTTTCCGAAGACAGTATTCTACTTCAAGACACTCCACATGCTGCACTTATTTTTATAGAATCCCTTGCTTATACTAAATCAACTTCCGTGAAACACCCGAATGATATTTACAAAAATAATATCTAAATAAGTGAAATTGTACCACTAATGATTACCCACGGAAACCTTTCCCTTTATTTGAAAAATTGAGTATGTTAATTTTATCAAAGGGTAAAATTTCAGATTTTATAATATATTAGATATATCTTTTTAAACAAATATTGATATATGATCTCGAGTCTACATATCAGTATTTACTGTAAATACATCCTCAACTAAAAGGAGAGATAAATGTAAAAACGCGCTTCCCTCAAATCATACCCACACTCAAACCAACGTCTGGAGACGGGTAATAGCTAGTAATTATATATATATATAACTCTGGGGCGCGCGCAGAATACATCAAAATCAACATGAATTCTTTAGTACATGTGCACTACACACACATTCGCTCGCTGCAGAGCGCAGGTAACGGATAGCAACTGCAAACACGGTGACGGTAATACTAATGCGGCGGGCAATTATGGGGAAGGCAGCGCCCAGTAACATAACTAATGGCATGTGGAGTAGAGGACGCAGAGGAGGCGGAGGAGGAGGAGGAGGAGGAGGCGGGGGACACGGCAGGATGACTGATGAGGAGAGTCGGGAAGGAGACAGGTTAAAAGCAGTGGCGCTGTTGCTAAGAGCCCGTAGCCAGCCGTGTAGGTAAAGCCGACGACACGCACATCCTCCGTGAATCGCCTTCTATTCTCCCTAGCGCTCACGGCACGCACGGAAGCGTTGCTGTGGGCAGCGGAGTCACGCGTGCCGTGTGGGTGGTGGGGGGAGGGCCGCGCGCGAGAGAGAGAGAGGGGGGACGCAGGAGAACAGTGCTGGCGTGCTGATAACAGTAATTGCATGTACTATCTCTCATGCTCTCGTGAGTTCGGTTACTTGGTGTCAAGCAACGACGTGGGTATCTGCTCTGATTGCCATCAACCATCTGCTTCTTGCGGCCAATTTTAATTAGGGCGACACAATCAGTTTAATGCGAATAAATTAAATTCACAGCGCGCGGGACGTGTCCGACTTTCCCTAATTAAATTTGCATCAAACTCATGCATCTGTCCCATGCACAACAACGCAGCGTCTGATATTTTTAAGTGCCTATCACACCCACCCATCTGTCGGCATCGCAGGGATTTCGACTGAAAGGCTACAATTATAGGGCTTAGTACAGTTAGTTTACTCAGACAGACAGTTATCCATCTTTAACAATCTATATTTCGTATAGCACGTGGATGATTTCTTTGTGTGCTACTGGGTACGAAACATATATCTGGCTGACATTTCGAAAAATGTCATTTTAAGCGAAACAAGGTAAAGAATCAACAGGAACCGTTCAATAAACATTAATACAATTCCCGGCAAGGTAATGTAACATGTTATCAGAACATCAAATATTTGCAAGCACGGTGTTAACATTATGGGGAAAGAGCAAAAGTAATGAAAAAGGCAGGTGGAGGGAGGCACGGGTGGAGTGGGTGAGCGAGCGAGTGAGTGAGCGACTGAGTGCGTGAGTGCGTGAGTGAGTGAGTGAGTGAGTGAGTGAGTGAGTGAGTGAGTGAGTGAGTGAGTGAGTGAGTGAGTGAGTGAGCGAGTGAGTGAGTGAGTGAGTGAGTGAGTGAGTGAGTGAGTGAGTGAGTGGGTGAGTGAGTGAGTGAGTGAGTGAGTGAGTGAGTGAGTGAGTGAGTGAGTGAGTGAGTGAGTGAGTGAGTGAGTGAGTGAGTGAGTGAGTGAG
>NW_014577781.1:67326-69116 GCF_000485595.1 Priapulus caudatus | reverse complement strand
AGAGACAGGGACAGAGACACAGACAGAGACAGAGACAGAGACAGAGCCAGAGAGAGAGAGAGAGAGAGAGAGAGAGAGAGAGAGAGAGAGAGAGAGAGCGCGACAGCAGGACAGACAGACAGCCGGACGGACGGACGGACGGATGGACAAACAGACAGGCACACAGCCAGGCAGGTAAGCAGAGAGGGCGGGGAACCAATGCGAGGGAGAGACACGTTCATGATGAATCTCCGTTCAATCACTTCGTCATGTCATCGCCTCCCTCATCAATCTACAAGTCCATATACAGTGTTCTCCGTATAAGTCATCAGCCGCTAATATATACAACAATTCCGACAAACGAGTGTTACAAACAATTCAAGCGTCACAACGAGCGTTACACACAATTCCGACAACGCCCGTCCTTCAAGGTGGGCACGAATGATAGTTAGTGGTTTATCAGAAAAGTTTACATTCGCACACACAGCGCAACACATACCTCCTCAGCACGACACACACGAAACGTCACCAAGCATTTTATTTGTCAACCAGGAACTCTTGAGTGATGGCGGATAATGGGAAAATTCGAGTCGGAACTCGTCGGAAAGAAGGCGATTAAAATACGTCGTAACTACACATTGAATTGCCTGGCACGGATGTCTGAGACAGCCTGCGGCGTGTGTGAGGGAGGGCTGCGTGTATAACGTAGGCACGTCAGCCGCCGTGTGAGCGGTACATCGGCATTATAGTACAGTCAGAAGACGCGTAGTCGATACCGCAGTAAAGAAATCTAGGTGCGAACGCGCGAGGTAACAAGCACTGGCTGGCGAGTGCGCGCCGGGAAAGGGAACTCTGATCAATATAGCTGGAACAAATAGGCGAATTATTCGCTCGGCGAAACGACCTCGAAACGGAAATACCTCGCTAGCTGGCGCTCTCAAATTCGTCGGAACCTGTAAATAGCGTTGCTAAATTACCCATCGGTAAGGGTAATGTGAGTGGCGATACAATTTCGCTCGGATGGGCCGCTAACGATTTCGCACGGTGCCGTCCTGCCGGCCTCCATAATTAATGCTACTGGAGTTCAACGCACTTTCACTGCTAGCAATGCTACTGTTAGACTGGTACCGGCAGTACCTGCAGCAACCGGTTCGCACCCATTGTTGCGATCGCGCGCCAGTCTTCACCGCGACTTTAGACAATTTACCTGCAGTTCGTATACAGTAAATCAATGATATCAAGAGCATATAAAGAATACTTCTTTATACGCTCTTGACGATATGGTTGATGACGGAGGGCAAGTGCTAAGCGGACCGAGCAAAGAGCTGCTCACGGCCCACACTCCACGAGCGTGAACGTAATAAACGCGAAAGCATTTTCTGCACAATTTTAAGCAATCGGGCAAATTCCACTGGTTATGAGTGTTCAGCCGTAGTATATAATCAAGAGTGTCATAATATAGACTTTATGGTATATATTATGATATTATAATTGAAAGATTAGACCGATTCCAAAAGTGGCTGACACAGGTTCGTAAATTCTGAACTACTTAAGGGGCCAGTCTAGAGTAAAATAGAAGCGGTCCCTCAGACGTGGTTGCACGCACACACGCACACGCACACACTCACACTCACACTCACACTCACACTCACACTCACACTCACACTCACACTCACACTCACACTCACACTCACACTCACACTCACACACACACACACACACACACACACACACACACACACACACACACACACACACACACACACACACACACACACACACACACACACACACACACACGACACACACAC
>NW_014577781.1:50328-66514 GCF_000485595.1 Priapulus caudatus | reverse complement strand
CACTCACACTCACACTCACACTCACACTCACACTCACACTCACACTCACACTCACACTCACACTCACACTCACACTCACACTCACACTCACACACACACACACACACACACACACACACACACACACACACACACACACACACACACACACACACAACCTATACAACCTAGTATAGCTACGATATCCTCATCTATGTGAGGATTGTAATAACTGCCTGCTATCATAATCTATACTAGGCGTACCACGTACGGATTAGGATGTAGTTTCCGATGGGTCATAGGCATGACGGCCCAGAATCATGGAGCGCTGACACGCTATTCAACGACAAACGAACCACACATGATTGTTTCAGGCACGGGTCACCTATAACCGCGGCGTGGCTAACCAAACGCACATCGTGCGTACACGCCTGTACGGACACGGCTCGCGGCAACAGGCAACCGTCTTGACCAGCAGTAATCAGCAATGCGTTTACACGAACATATAGAGCTACATAATACCAGAATAATTCCCTAGTATCAGGAGCGTATAATGACAAATACGCATTTGACGTATAATGACGTTTGAAGGGCATTTGAAGGCATTTGACGTATGGCATTTGAAGGGCATTTGACGTATAATGGCATTTGAATATAATACGTATAATGACAAATACGTATTTGTCATTATACGCTCCTGCTAGTATCTACTTCTGATAATACCGAATCCCATAGCATGCATACGGTAATCATGACGCCAGACGACCACACAACGGTAAGGGAATCGGGAATTCACTCTCTCGACACTAATTAGGCCAACTAATGCATTACAGCGCAACGCTCTGCTGTTCGCTTGACTAATGGACAGCAAGACTGTGAGTGTACATTGTTCCTATGTAACGGATGTCAGCTACACACACAGGAAACTCATAATTCATGTGCCGTATGTGAGAGTGACCGTTCTGTGGACGGTATTCACTGACACACTGGCGCTCACTCGACATAAAAACGCTCTGTCGTGTCAAGTAATCACACACGAACACGCAACAATCGTTAAAGGTGCGCACGCGTATGGCAGGCAAGGTGGGACACAAATGGTATTTAGTGACAGTCACAAATTCGAATTAATATCTGTCATTTATTCTATTTAGTGACTATCATATATTCCATTTAGTGACAGTCATTAAATCAACCAATCAGATACAACTTGTTTTTTTTCAGCCAATCATGAGCATGGAATTATTGACAAACACTAAATGATTTAATGACAGACACAAATGGTATTTAGTGACAGTCACAAATTCGAATTCATGTCTATCATATATGCTATTTAGTGACTATCCTATATTCCATTTAGTGACAGTCATTAAAGCCCGGGTACCAATCGCTCGCGCGTCCGTCTCCCGACTATATAACGACGTATTATCGCACGACAGTCGCAAGACTGTCGTAGGACAGACTCACGACAACCAGAAGACATAGAAACCACAAAAAATCGTGGAACAAAAAAGGTGCATGTAAAAGGTGAATTTTGCCTCACGACGACAAGTCGATGCCACGATGCTCAAAATTTCGAAGGACTGTCTTGCGACGACCCCCTGATTTGCCCAAATTTTCTGTCGTGTCGTGGCACAAATGCGTCGTGGGCTCGTTGTGACCACCAACCAATCAGATACAACTTGTTTTTTCTCAGCCAATCATAAGCATGGAATTATTGACAAACACTAAATGATTTAATGATAAACACAAATAGTATTTAGTGACAGTCACAAATTCGAATTAATATCTGTCATATATTCTATTTAGTGACTATCATATATTCCATTTAGTGACAGTCATTAAATCAACCAATCAGATACAACTTATTTTTTCTCAGCCAATTATAGGCATGGAATTATTGACAAACACTAAATGATTTAATGATAGACACTAAACACCATTTGTGTCCCATCTCGCCTGCCATACACGCGGTTATGTGTTTGGCATTACAACATAGTTACATGGTTATGTGTAAACGACTATCGTCTGATGATTGCTTGTAGGGTTTTGTCAATCAACGATGGCGTATAGCACGAATATTAAACTATAATCGAAATTCTATTCTCCTTTCTACCTGATATATATATAGTAACGAATATATATATATATACATTTATTTATTTATATGATATCCCCATGAATTAATAAGTCTACCCAGCAGCTAGACTGACTATACATTTTTTTGAAAATCACCTTGATGACAGCAGCAATTCAGCTCACGAACTGATGTGTAAACTGTATGCAGCAAACTATATACAAATTCAACGTGATTTAACTGGAATTATCTTTGCAGTCAAACATATTTATCTGGAGAATGGCACTTCTTTAGGCAGGCCTTCTTTAGGCACTTCTTAGGAGAATGGCACTTCTTCATAAGAGATAATCACTACATTCACGTTTCACACGAGACTGATTCTGTGGGTCGCGTTGAATCGACATGTGTGCAAGTGTAAGCGCTGATAGAGTCCATCCACACGGACTTGTAATCAGCTCAGTTTTATACAGTAAAGCGACATTTTGTCACATGCGCACGCAAGTGACAGTCGTGAAAATCCAGTAATACCCCAGTCACACCAGGGCCCCGATCTCACTACGCGCGTACTACGCTCTAAGAGCGTGGTGAAAACGTGTAGAACGCAGTGTGGACGTATATGGACGTACTGCGATCGTGATCGTGCGCGGTGCAGTCAGCATGAGCGTGGGGAGCGTGGCCAAACTTTGAACATGTTCAAAATAATCGTTTGTTGCTTCCGCGCGTGCGGAATACAGCGCCAGTGCGGGCGTATTAGCCAGACGTTGGAAGGCGTAGCTACCCACGGGAATCCGAGCATTAGCTTAGACCTTAATGGTTCGTATCGCAAGCGGTCGGTACAGTGCGTGAAAAATTGTCGCCCTGTTCTTCAGCCGATGTCAATAACGTTTTCATTACGTTTTATTGGGGTGCTACCCTGGCCGCCCACCATGTTTCAGTGTGCACTATGCATACCGGGCACACGGACTCATGCTTGTTTCTCGTAGAGGAACTCGAGACTTACTTGATTGCCAGCCCTCATCCTTCCAGAGCACGCTCATTTTTGTGTGGCTATTTCACCAAACGCGCCCCAATTCTGTTTCTATATTTAATACGTATCCCTATGCCGATGCTGTGACGAGTATTCTGTTTTGCTGCAGGAGGACGAGGAGGGATGAAACTTAGTACAACATGATGATCTTGCTGGACGTGTGCTTTGTCTGTGGGCTTTCGGTAGGAATAGTGTACGACTTCTTCTTATGGATCCACTATAGATTGCCTCAGGGTGGTGAGCTCCGCCATGGAGACTTAGTCCGGCATTCCTTCTTCAACTTCTGAGGATGTCCGGAGATGTTCGAGTGACTGGCTTGCAGAACTTGGGGCCTGAGATTCAGAAGCGTCCAGGAGTCATCTGCTCTGCATTAAGAGAAGCACTTGAACTTGAGTGAATGGAGGATAGGCTTATTTCTGTGTAAGCTGCAAATTTCACCATAAGGCATCTAGCATCGGGTGATAATATCCCTCACTTCAGTTGACTTCAGAGGTGGCCCGCAAACACGGGACTATCGCTCTTTGGTCGCAGAGGCTGGTTGCAGGGGTTTGTAGAAGAACACAAAGGGAGGGTCCTTTCGTGTCCTCGCATGCAGGTAGAATGGCATGCCATTGCGAAGATTTCGGAAAAAAATGCGAAATGCTGCCCATGCTGCGGTGCCTCGACGGAAACATGTGGCATCAGGTATGCACGAGAATTCTGGCCTCATTGTATCATACTATAAAGGGCTTCCTTTTCCGTGGTGCTTTGGTTTGGTGGAATAGCGAACGACAATGTTTGGTGGTGGATAGACGTGGGTGGATACGGTCACGTCAGCGACTCAAATTTACAACGAATCGGCGAATTGAAGATGTTCTAGGAAGATGGATCCATGGCTTTCCTGATCCAGATCCCACGCCGAACGATTGACAGGAACATTGCCGCTTTTTCTGGGAGCACCGGATGCTTTTGTGAGAACAGACCCTTATGAAGCATATCAGCACCGCCGGCAAGACCACAGAGAAGACGCATGATCACCAACTACGGATCTCCAGAGGGAGACGCGTGGGTCGAAAAGGCATCGGGGGACCATATCTGGCCAGAGGATGGCAAGCTTCTATCTCAGAAACATGCCAGCCAAACTCCAAGGACAGATGAGCCTATCATTCGAGACTTGCGTCTGCTCATAACCTCATGAGAATACGCTACCCAGTGCCTTCAAGATGCCCAGCTGACATGAGACGAGCAAACATTACATGGTGCAGGCTCTGGAGAAGAAACAGCAAATATGCACGATGTCAATCGATGTGGGACGGCTCACCGAACCGTGAAAGCAGACGTGTGGCGCGCAAAGAAGCAGAGAGGAGCTAGCCTGGAATGGCTGCTACTTTAACGTGTCGCGAAGGATCTGTTGCCATGGCAGGACCGTATGATAATGTGAAGATGGATGGACTACGTTGAAGGATGGATTTTATGATACATGATGAAGACAGATTATTGACTGTAGAGGCTAAAATAATTGTCTAATAAAGAAATGTAAAATGTATCTTTTAAATAAATCCAAAAAGACACGATTATTGTAAATCCAAGTCCAATAAAGTTATGTTATATTTATGTTAATAAAGTGTAAAATAAAGATATGTCATACATATATTTGAAATATATCAAAATACATGTGTGTAATAAAAATGAAATTACTATTTAAAGATAAAAATGTGTTGCACTCATATGATTGGTAACACATTTTTAATTTGAATATTTATTCAAGTTCACTTTTATTACTTTGAGGGCACACAGAGGGCCCTGAGAGCACACATTGAGACTTTTGAAAGTGGGCCACCTACGCTTCGACAATGTGGGCAGATTTCTGACAAGCTACTTTGTTACACACAAAGCTACAACCGGATGCAGCCACGTACACGCACATCGTACGTCTATAAATTTTACTGGTGGCACTTTCACGGCCTCTCGAAAGTTTGTTGAAAGTTTGAAATCTAAATTTTTCATAGCCACGGGGTAAGTTTGAACAATCGTATTTATCGCGTTCATAGCTTACAATGCCTATTGCTGCAGACTTTCAACATAATCTGGCAGTAAGAATACACACCAGTGAAACCATCGCGCCCCTTTCAGGACTCCCTTGTCCACAACGATTTATGGTGTTTACCAGAAACATGGTTATTATACCATATATCGAATAATCCTATCATGGGCTACAATCGCCTGGGCCAGTATGTCGCATGCAGTATGTGCGTGTGCGTGTTCGTGTGCGTGTATGCGTGCGTGTACGTGTCTGTGTGTCTGCGTGCGTACGTGGGTGCATGCTTGCATGTGTGTGTCCCTGCAGCATGATATCGCCATCCAGGCTGTAGCACAATCGGCTCCAACTATTTCAAACTGCTGATACTCGTATTGGCACTCATGCATTTTTTTCGTGCTGAAAACCGGAATGCAGCATATGAGGTAGAAATTTTATACGTATTCATGTTTCTATTTCCGCAGAGCTGGCTCGCTTGCATGCCTAGGCCCACACCTGTGCCAGCTGGGACCTCGTCAGCAACCCCACTACAATGACCGCTGCGCTTTCAAGCAGTAATCAGCGCACACGAAAACCATTACAGGTTTATGTGCTTATACCATTTCCGGGAGCAGACATGGCAGTTATGTGCACGATACGCTGTGGATGAGCCAAAAGATGGCGAGCAACGCTGGGGTTAATCGTAGAAGTATAGCCCTTAATTCGCTCTGTCACTGCCTGTGGCAGAGCAAATTGGACTATAGTTCTAGAGCTATAGGGTTAAATTGACTACGTCACGAATTTTCTGGTGTATATTTGTATGTTTGTTGCCATGTTTTTTACATTAAAAGTAAGTACTAGCGGGACTAAATGTATCCTCAGATTCTTACCGGATAAGATAGTTTCTCAACTAGTTAAAAATCCAAAAAACCTGGACGATATGATATTATGATTTTGACATTAATTGCTTGCTATGGGCTATGTATTGGTCACGAGTGTATGTTTGCATCGAACAATATAGTAAAATAGAAAGTATAATGCAGCAATTTAACCATAAAAAGTGAACAGAATTACTTATATTTTGTGGAAAAGTGGGGAATTTTTTTTTATAGCTATTTACGGTGACATAATCACTTTAATCGATGCATAGTATATGTACTATACGCCCGGCCCCCCCCACTCCGAGGTCGGAAGGACCGCATGCGCGTTCCCAAAATCTCCGGTAAAGGGGTATTTTTCGCGCAACAAAATCCGGTCCAAGAATTGTAAAAAAGGGGGTGTATTTGACTTTTCACCCGGAGCTTTCTTTAAAAAGGGGGTGTTTTTTCTCTCTCTCTCTTTCATCTTGAATATCATAGAAAACTTATACTTATAACTTATAGAAACTATCATCAAATCCCGGGATCAAATTCCTGAAATTCCTGCTAGTTTTGAGAGCTCATTCAGGATTATTTCATTTTGAAAAATAAAAATATTGCTGCCTAGTTCCCCTCGCTCACTGAACTCTACACTACGTAGTGTAGACTGGTACCCGGTCGACAGTTCCACACGCAAGCTACACTAACGTCACTACATCAGTGTATAGCGAAGGATACGTACCGGAGTGAAGGTGGCGAATGGGTACCAGTCTATACGTAGTGTTCCGGATTTAAGGGGTTCTCCAAGGCAGGAAAAGCCCGCAAAAAGCCCGCGAAAGGGGGGTTCAGAAATTTTGGCAGTCCTGAGATAGGGGGGTGCTTTCAAAGGGAGGGAACGAGCATATGCGTACTCTAAATAACACTGAGTGGGGGGGGGGGCCGGGACTATACGTTACCTAGTTGGACCAACTCACCGATAAGTAGCAGGGAGATCGTGACAAAGTCCGAGCCAGCGACCTTCAGTCCACCAAGAATACCAAGAATGATGCCGATGACAACACAGGTCAGACCGACCATCCCAACGAAGACCACAAACCACCGAATTCCTGCCGGAAATAATAACATGCTTTAGCATATACACCTTCGGTACACAAGAGATACACATTTGACCTGCGAAACAAATTCTTTCAAATGTGAATTTTAAAACTACCGACAGTATTAAATACAACTTACTTACGTCTGCACATACAGTATTGTAACCTAGCAGGGTAATAATGTAACCCTACTCTGTTGGGTTACATTATTGTATCTAGTCTCCATCACGCGCATGGTAACAGACGAACTGATAGATATCCTACCAAGAGCTATTATGTATTAGGTATTATTAGCTCTTAATCCTACCTATAGTTTGATTCATTGCCATGCCGCAACAGCCTTTTGGCTCCATGTCATCAAAGGCCGTGTCAGCTCCGTAGCACCTCAGCCGGGGGGCGGTGCGCGTTCGTCTGCTCTCATACCTGGGCTGCGTCAAGCATGGCACCGTGCTGCGCTCTCCTGGTCATCAGACGGCAGAATATTGACAGTATTACGACTAAGTTACTGCTACTCGTCCTATTCAAATTACACGAGCCTAATCACAGTAGAAAACGCACCGACATCATCCGTGCGACCAATTGATAAACAAGATATTTGATAACAAACCATTTATATGTTTATCTGCTTAAATCAAGAGTGTATGCTCTTAATGCTACCCCCTTATATCCATCTAGACCTCTGTATCTCCTTGGTCCTTTCCCCAGATCAAAGAGAAGCCATCCTGAATAACTCGACATTGCAACGTCGCTCTCCACCCCATGCACCCTAACCATGACACTAAAAACATGATCATCTATCAAACAATGCAGTACTATGCTGGTTAACCCAGTATAGTGCGATGATGAATCTGGTGAACAAGTATGAACAATGAAGAACAATAATGACGATAAGGAATGAAGGATAAGTTGTGAGCAATAGTGAGCAATAGTTACAGTAACGAATTATGGGTAAGTAGTGGTGAACTATTGTGAACAATAGTGAACAATAGTGAACAATAGCGACGACGAGAAATTAAAGATAATTAGTGCGTGACGTGATAAATCGCTGCAATCTCATTGGATAACGCAGCAGGCACTATGAAGCGATAGTGAGCGGGCACTATCGCTTGCGCGACGCATTGTTATTATAACGCATTGTGTTTACGTCACGAATCTCCTGCGTCTGGGCGCCACACGCAAGAGTAATTTCGAACGGCGGTTGTGTTTGTGTCGAACGTTTTGTTACATCGAATGCACCGGCAAATTAGGGAGTATAAAGAAGGTATATATAGGCATGAAAAGTAGATTGCATAGTCATGTGATGCACTAAAAACATTAATGCCTGCTGTTGGGGCACTATGCTCTCATAGTGCCCCCAACAGCAGGCATTAATATATAAGTAGTGGTGAACAATGATGAAGAATGACGAACATTAGGATGAACAGTAATGAGAGCATTGGTGGTACCTTCTCGCCAGCCGTTCTGGTCCGTGTTGATGTGTGCATGCAGGATGTCAGGAAGCTCCGTCGGGCTGTATAGAGGACGCAGCACAATGCCCGTGCTTGCAGACAGAGCGTGTGGGTTCTCTATCGTTATCTGAGTCTGGTACGGATTTTGCCAGGCCACCTGCCCACTGTTCTCACCCGCAGCTGTCGTGTCACCTGCCTCGTCCCCTCCGCCATTCGCCGTGCTGGTGTCGGCGTTAGCTCCAGCGGCGCCCTCTTCTTCGGCGGCGGTGGCGGCGGTGGCGACGGGGTCGCGGGGACCATCGGGGGTCGGCGCTGCATTGCTGCAAGTCGTCGAAAGCGTGTCTGTGCTGCTGTACAAGGAGATGCGGGTGTCGACCGCCGCCCGACACGTGGCGCCATCTGCCTGCGCTTGCTCTGCCGTGTCGCGGCGAGTCTCACTGGCGGTCGACTCGCGCTCGGGTGCGACTCTGCACTCTGCCCGCACGCCATGCCCGGGCTTGCCGCCCCGCTCTGACCTGCTCCTACCGGCGACCACCGGCGCCCTCTCTCTCCTCTCCTGACTAGACGTTACGCACGTGTTCGAGGGTCCGTTACCGCCGACGAACTCTGTCGTCACCTCAGTGCTGCCACCTACGTTCAGCGTGATCTCGGGTGCCGTGACAAAGGTGGCCACGACCGTTGCAGCCTCCGCCGACACTGAGCTCGGTCGCGCCCCGCCGCACCGTCCCGCCGAAGATCCGGAACCACACCTCTCCTGAGTGCTCCCGTGGGATAACGCGACACTTCCTCTCGCCGCAGGTAAGTGGGTGCCGTTGTCCCGGCAGGACGGGCGAGCGGCAGCATTAGTGCGAGCAGCGGACGACAACGCACCGCGTGACACGCCCACGCCATTAGCGCCGGACGCGGTTGCATCATCGACACGATCGCCGCGTTCCTGCTTGCGGATGATGACGACGTTGATGTCTCCGGTGGGTTTCCTGGCCGACGCGTCCGCACTCCGGCCAGCCGCGTGCGCGGATGCTGCGTGCGCGGATGCTGCGTCACCACGGCGTGCATCGGTTTTCGAGGATTCACGCAGTACAATTGCACTCCTCACCTGCTTCCTGCAACCATTAGCATTGCCGCTGTCGCCGAGCTGCGGCGAACCAATCAGGATACGTGTACCATTCGTCGGTGAAACTAGTCTGTCATCCTTGTCGTCGTCGTCGCACGCGAATGCGCGGTTAACGTTGCCGCACGGTGGCGCCACCACGCCACCCCGTGGCAGCACTAGGTTCGAGCGATCATCGCCCATCTCTCACATTCACCGCAGGGTTAGCCTGCTGCTTCACCGTACGCGAGCATAGGCGACGTCAGGTTGCATCTGTAAGAAACACAAATATCAGTGTTAGGGCCCGATCCCTTCTAGTGTGAAAGTCGAATAAGTTACGAATCATTGCATAACTGATGTGCATGTCAGAGAGTAATTACACGTAATACAGTTCACGTCTCTGAGACAAAACCAACATTCGAGAGAATTATTAGTCTGCCGTGGCCTAACAGAATCATGAAATATTAAAGCGCAGGTAGACGCCCTAGCGAAACCCTAGGAAAAATCCTCCGAGAAATATGGTCAATATAGCGTATGCTGCACCGACAGTACATTGGCCCACCACTCTCTGCATGGGCTAGGAGCTACAAGAACACAGTCTACTTGTTATGTACACCCTGGGGAGGACCCTGCCTTGGTAGAGGCTGCTAAGGAAAGGGCTATTGGACAGCCTCACTGTAGGGGCCGTGGTGGGGCTATTCACAGATCACAAATTACGTTAATAGGGACGGCTGGCCGTAGCATCAATAATGCACTGGTCAGCCACCCGCAAATACAGCACGTTGACACTGGTTTCTCATTCTTGTTGTTACTATAGGAACTGCGGCGCGTGCCACACGCTTCCATCATTTGCTCAGCATCTAGACTGCCTAGAATATGTACGGCGGCATCACGCCGATACAGCGCACGTTACATTCCTCTTCACTACAATTGTATTTATTTTGTCACGATGTTACGACACGCGTCAAAGAAACTAAGAACGAACGCACCGAAAAAGGCTCGTGTGGGCTGCGTGCCAAATGCTAATTCATTATCAAGATCTATAACAATTACATAGCTATGATGCGCATAGAATCCGAACTCAATTAACAACAATGATTCATACGGCAAATGTTTACTTGTCTGTAGCCAGACTAGCCAGTATGACTAACGTCAATGAACCTTATCGATCAAGGTCAATACGTCTTTAGATGCATAAACCGCTTCTTGCTGCCAACTCGGCTGGATATGATAGCGAGAGTAGGCAACGCACGATCCGCGTCAGTGCAAATGAAAGGCACGAGATCTGTCCGCCCCTGCTTTCGCTAACATCCGTCAAGACGTGTGAGAATAACTCGCGACCTCGGCGCTGCATGTTGCCGTCTTGCCGCGTTACACTACAGGCGACGCGCCTTCCAACCAGGAAGTCACCCATTCACAGGCCTCAACGCAGCAGCAGGAGACATTACCTAGCTAAACAAACAACTCTTCAAAGGGCAGGCAGAACTTCTCTGTGATCAACCTCTGTAGTTTCAGTCCACCCACTTCAGACTTACGGGCGCTAACGCTATGGGTTAGGGTTATGTCGGTGGGAGTGAGTCGTCGGTCATACCTGAGTACGAGGGGGGGGGGAACTCAGGTAGTGTACACGGTAAACACATCCCATTAACATACGGGCATAGATATACCACTATCTACAACAGCTTAGTTCTAGTGGTGAGTTTAAATATTAGATTTGGTGCCTTATACACGTCAGTAGATGACAGCATGCGAACATACGATACAATGATAACTACAGCATTGCGGTGCGTACTGTGCAGGTGACTAGGGTAACAGAACTCTGCACGGGGTTTTCTATGCATCACGTACGTATGACCTATCGGATATGTGAACAGCCCTGAATAATCCACGTGACATCATTCATGGTCATGAAATTTATCCATTAGTTGTTCTCTTACACTTGGTTACTTCCATTCATTATTTAAAATTTCATTATTTGGTTCTTTTTAATGAAAAGAATAGAAAGATTTTTTTTTATTCTTTAGTGATCATTCCAACACAATGAACGCGGTGTGACGCGCTTTATTATTAACTCTGAGCACTGCTCATGCATACCAGTTTTCACTAATGCATCGCTCGCTTAGCGTCTCACTTGTCATAGCTGCACCACTGGACCACTGCTTTTCGAAATATAGCATCGATTCTTTTACTCCGCTAGCAATCATAGCGTGACAGCACCGCATACATACAGTAGTAGTGCATACATACACGCACACGCACATACACACACACGCACATACACACACATACATATATATATACACGCACGCACGCACGCACACACACACACACATACACAACACACACACACACAAACATAATAGACATACAGCACAGCAGTTAGCAACAAATACGTGGGATATCAGCTACATCTACGTAGTAAGATACAGTTACAACCACCACAGCTGCTGCTCTTGGTAATGATTTTAATTGCAACTTAGGGGATCCTACTTGCATACCACCTGTGACACAGCTTGCACGAGCAACAAGACAACTTTATGACCCCACTGTCAGATCCTACGACTGAAATTGTTCAGCACATTGAAATAATATAAAAGTTGATTAAATGAGATCTGCTGATCATTTTAGAGCATCTGGGAATCATCTTTAATGCCACGAGTACAGTATACGTTACAGCGTAGCCACGGTTAGGAAGCTAACCAATATCGCCGGCGCGTCTACGGCAGTCACTGCGAACAAATTCAATGTGTTCACTTTTGATATGCAAATTAGTATTAGCAGACACTAAGTTACAAGAAAATGGATTAAATCACGTTCATGACAAATGGCATCGCCCTGACTCAATTACCATATTACCAACGCATGAATGCAGGTATAGTGATACGCCTTCTTACAACAATCCATGGCAGACGATTCAAAGGTTTTCAAGTTTCCCTGCACACCATAGTAAAACTGCTATGCGAATGCAAAAAAAAGTAATTCCTTTAAAACATTTGACTATTTAACGGTGGCGGCGGAGGGGACGAATGCAGAAGTGAGGCGAATGGACACGTTATCTTCATCTTTCGACTTGCATGTTCAGCCAAGTAGCTTTTATAGAAAAACATCAAAAATATAGTTTAATTTGGTAGTTTTAACGAGAAGGGGGCACGAGAGGTCAACAGGTCTCAAAAAGAGACAATGAAGCATGAGGAATCCCCTGAGTAATATATTTACTCTTCTGTTTTTCATAGATTCACTTATTCACACCATAGTTATTCTGAAATTAAAATAAGTGAATGGACTGGGACTACTTTTTACCAATGCTTTGCCAACGCTCTGCCACACCTTGCAATTGTGCGGTATTATAATGCACGGTGTAGTAGCAAGGGTCTGGTGATCACAGGTGATTAAACCTGGGTTAGCCCGTAGTTATATGTAAACGGATAGATACTATTACCAGTGCCTCGGGTTAGCAGGTGTCAGAGTATATGGAAAGCATTTTGTACCAAAAAGCATAAAACCTAGTTTTAAGAAGGAGGAGGAGAAGGGAGCTGCTGAGGAGGAGGGGGGGAAAGGGAGAAGTTGTCAGAGAAAGGAGGGGGAGAAGGGATCGAGAAGCTGTGGAGGAGGAAGTGAGAGCCTGTGGAGAAGGAGGGAGGGGGAAAGCTAGGTGGAGAAGGAGGAGGGAGAAGCTGCCCTGGACGCAAGAACCGAAAGGGGGAAGAAAGGAGAAGCCTGGTGAGAAGAGGAGGGGGAGAAGCTGGTGGAGAAGAGGAAGGGAAGAAGGGAAAGTGGCGGAGAAGGAGGAGGGGAGAAGCTGGTAGAAGAAGAAAGGAAGGGGAGAAGGGAGAAAGTGCGGAGAAAGAGGAAACTGGGAGAAGAGGAAGGGAGAAGGGAGAAGGGGGTGGAGAGGAAAGGGAGAAACTGGTGGAAGAGGAAAGGGGAGAAGGGAAAAGGTGGTGCGAGTAAGGAGGAGGGTGGAGAAGCTGGTGGAGAAGGAAAGGAGGGGAGAAATTTAGAGTCTGGTGGAGAAGAGGAGGGGAGAAGGGAGAAGGTGGCGAGAAAAGGAGGGGGAGAAGGCTGGTGAGGAGGAAGGGGAAGAAGCTGGTGGAGAAGAAAGAGGGGAAGAACTGAGGTGGAAAGGAGGAGGGGAGAGAAGGCCTGGTGGAGAAAGAGGAAGAGAAAGGTAGAAGCTGTGAGAGAGGGGAGAAGCTGGTGAGAAAGAGGAAGGGAAGAAGGAGAAGGGCGAAAGAAGAGGAGGGGAAGACTGTGGAGAGAGGAAGGGAGAAGGAAAGGTGGCGAGAAGGAAGGGAGAACGCTGGGGAGAAAGAGGAAGGGGAGAAAGGAGAAGGGGTGGAGGAGGAAGGGAGAACTGGTGAGGAGGAGGGGAGAAGGGAAAAGGCTGTGGAAAGGAGGAGGGGGAAAGCTGGGTGAGAAAGGAGGAGGGGGAAGAAACTGAGAAAAGCTGTGGAGAAGAGGAGGGGACGAAGGGACGAAGGATTGGCGGAGAAAGAGGGGGAAGAAGCTGTGGAGAAGAGGAAGGGGAAGAAGGCGAGAAGGGAGGAGAAGGAGGAGGGAGAAGATGTGGAGAAGGAGGAAGGGAGAAGCTGGTGGCAGAAGGAGGAGGCGGGAGAAAGGGAAAAGCTGTGGAGGCAGGAGGGGGAGGAAGGGAGAAGCTGGTGAGAAAGGAGGAGGGAGAAGCTGGTGGAGAGGATGAGTAGGGGAAGAAGCTAGGTGGAGAAGGAGGAAGGGAGAAGCATGCGTGAAGAAGGAGGAAGGGAGAAGGGAGAAGGCTGGTGAGAAGGAGGAAGGGGAGAGAAGGGAGAAGCTGGTGAGAAGGAGGAGGGGGACGAAAGGAAAACTGGTGTGAGAAGGAGAGAGGGGGAAAAGCTAGTGAAGAGGAGGAAGGGGAAGAAAGGAGAAAGCTGGTGGAGAAGAGGAAGGAGGAGAAGCTGTGGAGAAGGAGGAAGGGGAGAAGGGAAAAGGAGGACGGGGGAGAAAGCTGTGAGAAGGAGAGGGGAGAAGGTAATAGCTAAGGGGAGAAGGAGAGGAGGGGGAGAAGCTAGGTGAGAAGGAGGAGGGGGAGAACTGGTGAAGACGGAGGAACGAGCAAGGGGAGAAGGAGGAGGAGGAGGGAGAAGCTGGTGGAAGAAGAGGAGGGAGAAAGGGAGAAAGCTGGTGGAGTTAGGAGGAGGGAGAGAACTGTAAGAGAAGGAGGAGGGGAGAGAAGGGGAGCAGCTGGTGGAGTAAGGAAGGCAAGGAGGGAGAAGCTGGCGTGAGGAATGAGGAAGGGGAGCAGGGAGAGCTAGGTGGAGAGGGAATGGAGGAGTGGGCACCAGCTTCTCACCCCTCCTCCTTCTCCACCAAGCTTCCTCCCATCCTCCTCGCACCACCTTCTCCCTATCTGCCTCCCCTTCCTCAATTCTCCACCAGCTTCTACCACCTCCTCCTTCTCCCCAACTTCCTCCTTTCCCTGCTCCACTTCTCAATCCAGCTTTTCTCCGCACTTCCCTCCCTATCTCCACCAAGCTTCTTCCCATCTCCACCCCTCCTTCTCCACCAGTTTCTGCCCAGGCGAGGAAGAGAGACCGATTCGCAGAAGGACACGAGCCGATCCTCCTTCTCCAACCAGCCTCTCCTTTCTCCCCTTCGGCTCCTTCTCCACCACCTTCATCCGCTTCTCCCCTTCCATCCATTGTCCCCACTTCATCATCTCACATCCTCCTTCTCCACACAGCTTCTCCCTTCTCCCCCTACCTCCTCCACCAGCTCCACTTCTCCCCCTCCTTCTCCCCATTCATCCTTCTCACCAGGCTTCTCCCTGCCTCTTCTCCCCAGCTTCCTTCGCCCTACTTGTTCGTTTTTCTGCGCGAAACGTATGCAGGTCCGCGCAGAAACTAGCATAAGCCAAACATAGCTCAATCAGAGCTAATGCCTACGACGAACGTAAAACCTAGTTTTAAGGCTCTTAAAACCCCGGTTTTATACAGGTCTAAAACCAGGTTTTAAGCTTCTTAAAACTCTTGGTTTTAAGGTATAAACGTAGTTAAGCTTAAAACACCGGTTTTAAGCTCTTAAAACCGGTGGAAGGGGGTTTAAGGTCTAAAACCAAGTTTTACGCTCTAAACTAGTATTAAGAGCTTAATCCGGGTATTATAAGAAGGACGTGGGGATAGGAAGGCGAGAGATTAAACCTAGTATTATAGACGGCTTAAAAACCGGTTTTAAGAGCCTTAAACTACGATTTTACGCTCTTTGGTAAAAAAAGCTTAACCGCATTCGAGAGCTTAAACTAGTTTTAAGCTCTTTAAAAAACCTAGTTTAAGCCCATAAAAAACGCGGAGTATTAGACCTTAAACCAGGATTTAAGGCTCGTTAAACCTGGTTAAGGTCTAAAACTAGGTTTTTAAGTCTAAATACGCCGGAATTTAAAGGTCTATATAACCCGATAAGCTTTTTAGGGCGTAATTCCTAAGTTTTAGAACTTATAAAACATGTTCTTAAGGTCATAATAACCCCACCGTTTAAATGGCTTAAAACTAGGTTTTTAAGAGCTTAAAACTAGGTTTATATACCTTAAAACTAGTTTTAGACGGCCATTAAAACCGGTTTAAGCTCTTACAAACCCGTTAAAGGTAC
>NW_014577781.1:40349-50303 GCF_000485595.1 Priapulus caudatus | reverse complement strand
GACCTTACAAACCGGGTTTTAAGAGCTTTAAAACCGCGTTTTAGTCTTACAACTTAGCGGTTTAATGGTCTATAAACTAGTTTTAAGCTCTTAAAACCTAGTTTTTTAAGGCATAAAAACCGGTATTATACTTAAAACCAGGTTTAAGGTGTTCTTTTAAAACCAGGTTTTTAAGGTCTAATACTAGGAATTACGGTCCTAAAACTAGGTAGTTAAGACTTAAATCCGGTTTTATACCTTAAAACCTAAGATTTTTAGACCTTAAAACCTGGTTTTAAGATCTTAAAACTGGTTTTAATGGTCTATAAAACTTAGAAAATTTACGCCGATAAAACTAGAGTTTTAAGAGACTTTAATTTCAAGATTTAGACCTTAAAACCGGGTTTTTAAGCTTAAACCAGGTTTTAAGAGCTTAAAAACTAGTTTTACGCTTTCCCAGGCCTAACCAGGTTTTAAGGTATAAAAACCCGGATTTAAGCTCTTAATACTATATGTTATAGGGCCGTAAAACTTGGTTTTAGACTTAATAAACCTGGGTTTTAAGAGCTTAAAACCAGGTTTTTAAGAGCATCTTAAAACCAGGTTTTAGACCCTTAAAACCTGGGTTTTTAGACCTTAAACACTGCGTTTTAGGAGCTTAAAACCAGGTATTTAAGAGCCCTTTAAAACTAGTTTTTACGCCTTATGCAATGAAAGGCATTATGTTACCAACAAAGCATAAACCTATTTTTATAGAACCTTAAAACCGGGTTTTAAGAGCTTAAAACCGGGTTTTAGACCCTAAAACCTGGTTTTAGACCTTAAAACCTGGTTTTAAGAGCTTAAAACCAGGTTTTAAGAGCTTAAAACCAGGTTTTAAGAGCTTAAAACCAGGTTTTAAGAGCTTAAAACTAGGTTTTACGCTTCCGAGTGGCATTTAGTCCTTTGATTGGCTACGTTTTGCTAAGGCTTAGTTTCTGCGGGACTGCCGGATACATGATCACCTTGGCGCGGCGAAACGAACGAGAGGGGAGAAGCATGGTGAGAGAAGGAGGAGGGGGAGAAGGCTGAGTGGAGAATGGGAAGGGAGAAGGAGGAGCGAGAAGGGAGCTGGTGGAGGAGGAGGGGGAGAAGGGAGAAAGTTTGGTCGAGAAGGAGGGTCGGGAGAAGGGGATCGAGAATGGAGTGGAGGAGGAGGTGGGAGAACGCTGCGTGGAGAGGAGGAGGGGGAGGTGGGAAGCTCGCGTGAGAAGGAGGAGGTGGATGAGAAAGGCTGGTGGAGCAAGAGGAAGGGGTTTTTGTGGAGAAGGGGAGGGGGAGAAGCTGGCTGGAGGAAGAGGAAGGAAAAAGAAGGAGAAGGTGGCGGAGAGGAGGAGTGGAGAGAAGTGGTAGAGAAGAAGTGAAGGGGCAGAAAGGGAGAATCGGTGGCGGAGAAGGAGGGGGAGAAGCTGGGGGAGAAGGCAGGGGAAGGGAGGAGAGGGAAGGGAGAAGGGGGGTGGAGGAGAAGGTAGAGAAACTTGGTGGAGGAGGAAGGAGTGTAGAAGGGAAAAGGTGGTGGAGAAGGGAGGGAGGGAGAGAAAGAGCCTGGTGTGAGAAGGAGGAGGGCAGAAGAAATGAAGAAGCTGGTGGAGGAAGGAGGAGGGAAGAGAAGGGAGAAGGTGCGTCGGCGAGAAGGAGGGGGAGAAGCTGGTGGAGAGAGGAGAGGGGAGAAGGCTCGGCTGCGAGAAGAAGGAGGGGGAGAAGCTGGGTGGAGAGAAGGAGGAGGGGAGAAGGCTTCGGTGGGAAAGATAAAACTAGGTTTTATGCTTTTTGGTACAAAATGCTTTCCATAAGAGTACGTGGACAGACGCGTGGACGGACACACTCAACTTTACCCGTAGGCGCTCGAAGTGAGCCAATACTTCTTCTTCATGTAGATGTATATCACACATACGTAATATATACCGAGGGATTCGTATCCCAAACACCACACGCGTATATTACCTTTATTAGGTTCGATTTACAATAAAAACTAAGGTTTTAATAGGCCATCTCTTACCAACAGACCCCATAAAGCCGCTAATAAAGAAGCTTCTGACACGCTTCGTAAACGTATATACATTGCAGTATATTCCCACAAGACTGTGTCCGAAAATCCCTGAAGCTGAGCCCACCGTAAGGTTGTTTCTCAACGACCTACGGAGTCCATGCATCCCTACACAGATTGCACGTTCGAACGCGTTCACCTACGGCCTCAACGATCATTGTAGCAGTAATAGGTTCCGTAATATATCAGAGAGTCGGAGGAGCGGCACGGCAGTGAGAATTATCACGACATCGTTTCCCTGCCGACGACCACGAGCTGGTAAGCGACGGCACATGTCAGGAAGCGGCGCGCACCACAATAGTTACTGTAGACGGCCAGGGTTACTGACACTGTAAACTCGCTTGCGCCAACAATGGGCCACACCGTTGCCAACCGCTCTATTAATAAAGCATACAGAGCACACGTCGACGACAATTATGTCGCTGTTAGCTATAGCTGTTGGTTTCGATCCTGTACCTCGACGACGCGTCCACAGGTTTGGGTGGCTAACAGTGGTTGTTGCCACGTCGGTTGTTGATAACTGTGTGTGTTTAAACAAGTGAAGCAGCTATATAACGTGAGAACTAAATTTGTTTTGTTCGCACGAGTGGCATTTTCATATTTACTGTTTTTTTTTTACATCGCGTTGATGATAACTTGGATAGTTACAAATAAATAGTCCAATGACCTATCATCGTTGATATATTTTAGACGCACACACACGCACACTAGTTACTAAAACGTGTCCCTGTATTTTCAGATATACTTTTACAAGACGACCCTCGTAACACTATCACAAGTTGAGTTGTTGTTTAACCGTTGTTTAACATTGTTTTACATTGTTTATTATCTATTATCGACACTGTCACATAAATGACAGCAAGTATGTGGAGAAAATGTTTCTTGGTGTCTGTGTGTTCTTCCGAATCAATCTACAGCAGGATTCAGTACAATTATTAATTTTAAATGAAGTCGCATTGTCGAGAACAAGAGAAAGTGCTTTGGTAAACCTTTTTCTAATTAGCAAATTACAGCTCCACCTCACCCACTTCAATGTAAAAATCCAATATACGGTTTTCTACACGCAATTAAGTAGATTGGTTTCTCTGCTTCAATTGCCATTAAAACTGATGCTTTAGTTTCTCCTACGAAAACTCCTCTACTACTCTTCTTCTACACGGTGTGACATAGGATGCAATAGAGCTGCATAATCCAGTAATCGTGTGAAGGGTTGCCCTCCCACACAAACAAACTAGCAAGTAGCAGCAAATATTCGGACGTGCACACGTATTGGCTTCAGCAGAGGCAGACTATGAATTTAGTTGACCTCATGAATCGGAGATCGTGTATGGGAAAGTGAGAGCACAGGGGAGTGGGTTCTTTAAATTCAAGTTAATTGGTTCCAGCAATTTCAGAGTGGATGCTGCGGAGATCACACGGCACAGACACACGCACGCACGTAAACGCGCACATGCACGCACACTCACAGACAGACAGACAGCCAGACTCACGCATACATCCACGCACACACACACGCACGCACGCACGCACGCACGCACGCACGCACGCACGCACGCACACACACACACACACACGAGTGTTGGATTCACGTCATTGCATTTGTGATACATTGTATCAAGAGCGAACGCAACACATTCTATAGTTGATGATAAATAGGTCATTTATTTGTGGGATTTTACACTGAACTAAGATGCTCCTTTAACAAGGACACGTACACGTGCGTGTAATGCCGATGCGATGTAAATACAGGTCTGTGGCCATGTGGCTTGAGCGTGTGTATCACTAGCTGGCACATCCTGCTATTGGTGTCAGCCGGCTAGGCGGCCGTCAACTCTACCGACAGTGTTATTCTGGGGATTTCCCCAACACTGATGGACCGGAAGTGATAGATCCTCCTGTGCATGCATCACTGTAGTAGAGCTAGTAATGCCAGACATTCTACACTAGTCACGTTGTACTTGCCAATAACACGTGATAGATTGATTCGTGATGCTACGCACCCTACTCGTATTAGAAAACATTACGGGGAGTTAACATATTAATAATGATATTGGAGATACTATACTATACTTTTACACAGCAAATACTATACTATACTTTTACACAGCAAATACTATAGTATCACTGTGAGTACTATAGTATTGCATTGTATTTTTCATATTGCATAGTATTGTATAATTTGGTGATGCTATTAGTACCAAATGGTCTTGCAGCAGACCCAACTCAGCACACACGTACGCTCATGTACACACAATTTCAATATGCACAACGCACGAGATTATGTGGAAGATAAAAAATGGATATAACTGCTATCCAAGTTCGGTAATACCAGGTAATACTAATAGGCTAAACGTGCTAAAGTAATATAAAGAAATCAAAATAATATAAACTTTAAACTTATACGTACCAGTATAATCAAGTTTTCCAATAAGTGCGCACGGCTTGATATTTCCAGCAACCTGGCATTTGTAGCAGGTTTCATGAGAAACAGTCGCTTATTTACTGAACACCTGATTCAGCGTGTGTGTGTGTGTGTGTGTGTGTGTGTGTGTGTGTGTGTGTGTGTGTGTGTGTGTGTGTGTGTGTGTGTGTTGTGTGTGTGTGTGTGTGTGTGTGTGTGTGTGCGTGTATGCGTGCGTGCGTGTGTGTGTGCGTGCGTGCGTGCGTGCGCGTGTGTGTGCACCTAGCTCCATTCGACTGTATAGACGCTTTTGCGAATTTGGGCTCTTTACGGTCTGCTAGTATAGATTAGGGTACTATACTAGAATATTCCTAAATCCGTGAAAACGCCCACGGATGCACGCATTCAAACCAGAATGATTTAGCGGGGGAAATTTGGAGAAAAACACCTGTATTCGTCACTGGTACTGGTAGAGCATTGCTAGTCCAGCTCTATGCCTGAATCAGCCTTGACTGAGAAAGGCAACCCCATTGATTCGTAATTACTACAGAAGATAAAAATGTGAACATGGAAAGCTGTTTCCAGCCGGCACCCGGTGGGTTTGTAGGTGGACAAATATAGTAACTGTGTAATAAGGGCACGATTCACGAACTAATTGGCTGGATATTGAGGTCGTTACGACGTTTATAGCCGTTCAAACATACAAACACAAACATCGTTTCGGTTTATGATATATCCAGCGCACAATCAATTTATCGAAGTGTAGATAATTAATCTAGAATATTAAACCAAAAGCTACGCTAGAAGTTAATAATTATATATGCATAGCCTTTATCAAAAATGCATCATTAACATCCTGATGTAAATATATCACTATACCTATATAATGATTAATACCTGTACGTAAATATAATTAACATATAATGTTATATGTATGCGTTATTTGTCATGTAACTACCAAAATGGGTTTTTTGTAATGCTACTCGTACTCTGTACTATACATTACCGGGTATCGATCGGCGTTATCAGCTAGCATTGCGGAGTCGCTATCCCATGTCGCGTCGCCACCATGAACTTGGCAGAGGTCACACTCAGTGTAAAGCTAAACGTGTGAACTCTTTACTGGATGAACCTCTCCTGAAGTGAGTGAATGTATGTGGAAGGACGAAATGTCAGCGCTTCCTTGAAGTGTCTCCTGCCAGTTCGCCTCCTGCCTTCAGATACCGTGGGAAATAACGTCTTCCACTGCCAATGATTTTTCTCTGGCGAGTACAACCTCACCCAAGCACCAATTCACAGTTTAGCATGTCTTTTGTTGTGCCATCAGCACTGATGCAAGGCAAGAATACAGAACGCGAGACATTCTGTATTGACAACAGCTTTCGCCGCTACACTGACCATGTGCGCTGAGCTGCGTGTGTGTATGGGCGTTAACGTGGGCATGAATCGTCAACCAATCAAAATGCAGGAGCAACTCATTCTGCGGAACACGGGGGTGCGGGGGGAAAAGGGCATCGCCATGTACACCATCATGAATATACGTATACGTACGTATGTCGTATGTCATCGGTCTTCTTTCGGTAACCAAATACGTCTCGTTCTATCACACCTGACGCGTGCGTACGTGCGTGCGTGCGTGCGTACGTGCATGCGCGCATTCGTGGTTATTTGCATGCGTTCGTGCGCCCGGGGTGGTGTTGGCATGGAAGGTTGGAGCGTCAAGGTACGGCCGCGTGTGTTTGCGCGTTTACAGATAATTAATATCGTAAACGAATATACATGTGTAATATAATAATAACTGATAATTCATGGTGAGTTTTGTTAGTACTCGTATGAAAACTGTCCAAAAAAATTGCGGCAAGCCCACAATAACAATGAGTGGGAGCTCATTATATTTTTGACAATTAGGCTCGCTAGAAAAAAACAGCAGTTTTTAACTAGGCTATCAAATATCAGTTCTCGACGTTGCCCAATTAATTATCACTGACTAATATAGTAAAATAAGATGGTGACTAGTCTATACATTGAAACACTAGCGTATTAATGCAAAATTGCACAATGAGCATCACAAAGTCTACCCGAAAAAAAAACATCTGCCCATTTTGTTAAACACTGAGCAGCCATTGGGGCGGATAATTTATCACAATAATAATCTTACGTTGCAAGATATAATTGCAACCAGTCTTTTGTCTGCCCGTCTCAAATTAATTCAAGTTATAATCATTAATTCAAACAAGGATTTAACCTCGGTTGACACATAAAGGCGTGTTCATCTCCACCCAGCAACCCACCCATCCCCACCATCGGGTGCGTGCAGCAACCCTCCTGTGTGCATCCATTCCAAGCCGCAGTATTTCCCGTTAGCCTTACAAGCCATAATCCGCCTGCGCCTAAATCGTTTGTGAAGCGGAGGCAGATGTTTTTCCCCGTTAGAAGAAAGCGGGTACGTAATCGGTAGATGGCGGACGGTAGGCAGGCACGGGCTATCGCCTTATTATCTCTTCCACACTACCATGTACAGACGAAGCGGGAGTCTGAATCATGCAACCCTTCGCGGCTTCATTCTACACGATAAAAGTTATATACATACACAAACTTATGGTTAGTTTGTTCGTTAGATGGAGATTATATAAACTAAGACTACGTTTCAACTATTGGATCAACTTAGATGCCAAGGCGTTGGACGTGACGCCAACATACACGTTCATCACACAGACTACACGCATACGCGTGCGTGCATCATACGCACACACACGCACACATAGGCACAGATACAAACGCACGCGCGCACACACACACACACACACAACACTACACACCACATATATATATATGATATATATATTGATATATATCTTGATATATATGTATATATAATATACGTGCGCTATTTCAGTGCGCGTGTGTGTGTGTATGTGACCTTATAAATGAACTCTAATATTGTACAACGAGTCTAATAATTGTAAGGCGTTTTGTACACGCGTGCGTGCAGGTTCGCCGCGCTCGCGCAGGCGTGTACCTGCATGAGTTATCATCGTGGGACAGGTCCCCCGCTTCTGGTCGGCTAGCTGGATATAGCGACCTTTCAAACGCATTGATGCTGATAGAAGGCTATCGACCAGCCAGGTCCGGAACAGACAGCTGATCCGTTCTGTCGTAACGTAGCGGCGCATTACGTAACAGCGTCGAGGAAACGACTTCGGCACTAACAGCGCCCCCTCCCGCGCCCAGACAGACCCGATAATGAAGCGTGGTGAGTAAACTACTAGTATGCAGAATCTCGCAGCTGACAAAGGCACAGGGGACCATCGCAACAGCCTAATTGCACGCATAGCTTCATCCAGGGATCCAAGATAATTAGCTCGCCGGTGGGTTTAATTAAAATTGAGATACAAATCTGATATGCAGCTGCCGCTCACATATTCAGCTTCACAAACCAGCTCCGATGATTTCCTACGCGTGTATAAGCATTATTATACATAATCTGATATAGTTATACCTATAGAGAAATTCAAACATCTCGGAAATTATATTTTGAATTAATGCATGACTAGGTAACAAACGCGCTAGCGTAGGGCAATGTATCTAGGCAGACATTGAAACTTTTATTATAGGGACATCATTTATCTCCGCAAAATATCTTATGACATTGAAAATGTACGTTGTTCAGCGATTACTTTAACTGGAATAAAACCAACATTGATTAAAGCACGAGTTTTTGCTAATTTCTAGAACCGAAAAGCTCGTATTTTTAATATATCGCCTGACACCCTTGTGCGAGATATATAATCAAGTAGTCCCGACTACGAGAAAAACGTTTAGTACGGTCACGTCTAGTACTTGGTTAATTGATTGTTTTGCGCGCATTCAATTTACATAAAGCACCTATAGAGAGCTCGTTAGCCCCGTCAGACCAACTCATACAAGTGTTGGGATTTGCCGCATGTGCCAGACACCTGACCGCTTACTTAACCAGCAGCCCAAACAGCTAGTCTATTAGCAAAACGGCTTGCTTGTTTCGCCAACATTGTACACACTTGTGAACTAGATACATACGCATCTATATTCTCTGTGTTTCATCGCCACCACCACGGCGTACAGCTGCCCACACTTATGCAAAGCGCAATAATGACGTTCGTATACCAGTAGGGGAGGTGGCGGTTGTTAACAGTGTGGACATTCTGCCTATTGTTACGGGCCAGGGTCCGAGCTACCCGCTAACTCCTAACAGACGAGAGGCGAACAAAGCCGGAGCAGGCGATCCCGTGCGTGTCGGACTCTCGTGCGCCTGTCCCGCCATACACGGTCGTCATTACCAGCCGCCCGCAAACTGCGCTCGCCGCCAGAACAAAGCTGGACAATTTGTGGTCAAACAGAGGCAGCCGGCTCTACTCTCACTGAATTTGGTCAACACGGGCCCGACGCGCACGGCTACCCTGGGCGTCGTCGCGTCGACGTTCTTTCCGACGCCGCAGAAAGAACGGCCGACAACACAGGGTGACAGGCGCGACGACGACGCCAACGTCGCCTACTTGCGTTCCGGCTGATTCATCATCATCATCGTCGTCGTCGTTGTCGTTGTCGTTGTAGTAGATGCCGCGTCGTCGTGCATGCGTGTGACTCACGCATGGTAATGAATCTCACATTGTGTTCCTAAGGATCATAGCCAGGCAGTTTAGTTAGTCACGTCGCCGGCCTGGCTGCCGGCCAGCAATCATGTGGCAATCACAGTATATAGGGCCGCCTGCTGTTTGGTTCACATTTGTCACCTACTGCAGTCGCCGGCATACACATACACCAGCGGCTTTCAGGGAATCCAGAAGGGATTCCATTCGCGTGATTACGAAGGAATTAATGCGCTTCTAACACGGATTCGCGCGGCTTAACAGTCAGGCGCATATTAAAAATATAATTAATGCTGAATCGCTGTTGCGTCGATTGCATCCTGCTATGCACCAGCACGTATACGCATTCACATGACGCTAATCTACGCTGAATTACGTAATGAAAAGTAAACGGTGCGTGCATATAAATGTGAGCGCAAGTTTAATATAAATTTACAGTACATGATACAATTTTGTTCGCCGTGAAGTCAGCTCAGCTAGAGTTTCGGTGACATGCGTGAGGCGCACGCATCTACGCGTGCTTCATAATTACTATGGTACATGGCTGAGGATCACAAAGAAACGAATGCGGAAAATATACATGCCTTTCCTGACGTGCGAGTGACGTTACGACATTTTTGTGAGACTTTAGCAAAACGCCAGTTAATAAGGTCATGCGCTCACATACGCGCGCGCCTAAATAGCGCACGTATATATATATATATATATATATATATAGTAGTGTGTGTGTGTGTGTTGTTGTGTGTGTGTGTGTGTGTCGTGTGTGGTGTGTCGTGTGTGTGTGTCGTGTGTGTGTGTCGTGTCGTGTGTGTCGTGGTCGTCGTGTCGTCGTCGCGTCGTCGAGTGGTCGGTCGGTCGGTCGT
>NW_014577781.1:30772-33954 GCF_000485595.1 Priapulus caudatus | reverse complement strand
CACACACACACATACATCACACACACACACACACACACACACACACACACATACACACACACCACACCACAACACATATATATATATATATCACACGCACACACACACACACACACACACACGCACACACAAGCACACACACACACACACACACACACACACACACACACACACACACACACACACCACACACACCGCACGCGATCCGATATAGCGGGGAAAACGGGACTCCCACTCCCAGTGTAAATCCCAAGACTCTTCCTCTGTCACGCGCAGACGACAGTAGACACGCGCCACACGAGGCGACCTAGAGTCATTCCTGCTCCACCGACAATAGTCGAACAACTGTCGGAGAAAGTTACACAATGGCGGCGAACGAATTAGGCGAGACTGTTGCTTTGTGTCCCGCCAATCCCAAGGAATAGCCCGCAGCAGGCACGGCGGAAACATGTGTTAAGTATTCGCGTCAAACATCTAATATAGCCAACGAGCAACGACAACGAGTGAGAATACATGGTGCCTGCATGCGTGGATGCAGATAATATGATTGTACGACACAGAACAAAAGCCATGATCTTGTCACGGCACATTGGACACCATTCTATGACATTGATCCAGAAAATCTGCATAGCATGTACAGCTTTATGCCAATGTGGCAATTTGTATTCGTAATAACATTAAACATGTGTAACATAACTTGCTTACGTGCCATATGTAGATTTATAATGATAACAAGTAAAACAGAATTGTTAAACTATAAGTGCTTTTCTTGTGTGCTAGATAGCGTGATTGGTGGCTTAATCGTGTTCTATAGGCGATCAGAGCATTCAGCAGTAGTGCACTTATATATAGATGATGTTTTTGATATTTTGCTGTATAATTAATAAGCCGATACTAATTTATTAAAAACAGGACTGCGCTTGCCGTTACGTATAGGTCTTGCAATATTACGGAGATACAATCATCCTTACACAGAATAGTCTCTTTAGTTCCATAGCTTATTTAAAAAAATCATTTGAAGAGACTTGTTGTTTATCGTTGTATACGTACGTATGTTATAGTTAATACGTCTCGTAAAGATATTGTACACTCTACGTATCTCTATTAGTGGCTCTATTAGGATATGTACGTGTTTGAGTGTGTGACACGAGTTATTCCTACAATTACACTCACTTGTATTAGGTATCATATATTTAGCTCCTGCATAAGTTTTTATGGTTTATTTGCTGCGGAATGATCATTCACAGCAAGCACAGACATTAGGCCAAAAATATGTAACAAAATATTTAATATTATATAATACAGTTATACATCATCATCAACACGGCAACAGCCTTGCTTGCTCTAATGCACATGTCCTTACATAAATACATGACGTCGCGGTTAAGCCATTTTTTTGGCAGTGTCAGTCGATAATGGGTGCGAGTTATAATAAATATAAATAAATATATATAATGGTACGCGTATATATATATATATATATACGTGCGAATGCGCGAGATCAAGTGCATCACTCGCTGGCGTCGCATTGCCACCTCCGTCCGTGCTACGTCGCAGTCGGCAGTCGGCAGAGCGATGGCTTCATTGTACAACGTTCCTCCGAGTAACCTCTCGCTGTCGGCGCTCGAAAACAACAGCGTCGTCGTCGGCAGCAGCAGCGCGGGTGCGACGGTTGTCGACGCCGTGCTCGAGGGCATTCCGAAGTGTTTCGCCTACCCGCTGATCATCAGCGGCGTCGTCAACATCGTCGTCAACGCCGTCGTCGTGACGCGGTGACGCGCACGCCGCACCTGCAGGAGCCGGCGCACACGCTCATCGCCAACCTCGCCGTCGCCGACGTCGGCCTCGGCATGCTCGGCCTGCTGTCGCCGGCGACGTTCGTCGTCCGCCGATGGTCGTCTGCGTCAGCCACTTCGCCGTCGTCACCTGCTTCGCGTTCTGCTCCGTGACGACGCTCATCGCTATCAACGTCGACCGCTACGTGTCCGTGTCACGTCCGCTGCGCTACCATCAGGTCATGACCCCGCGCGTCGTCGCCGTCATGATCGCACTCAGCTGGAGCGTCGCCGGCGTCGTTGGCGTCGTCAGCCTTGTCGAGAACAGCTGGTCCCCCGACAAGCCGTGTCTGTATGACGTCATCAGCGGCAAGGCGACGCTGCTGCTCGACGCCGTCTTCGTCGCTATCTGCGGCGTCGCCATCGTCGTCATCTACGCGTACATGATGCTCGTCGCCAGGCGACACCGTCGGTGCATCCAGCCGCTGCCGCCGACGACGACGAGCAACGGTTCCTCGCAGCCGACGGAGCTCCCGGAGGAGCTTCGCTCCATCTTCGAGGCGCTCGCCAGGAATCTGAAGCTGGCGTAGACGTTCAGCATCGTCGTCGGCGCCTTCTTCGTCTGCTGAGCTCCGCACTTCACCGTGATGCTGCTGAGCGTGTTCGAGGTGCGACGGGAGCCGGTGGGGATGCTGCGCGGGGTGGGATACGTGATGGCCTGCTGCAACTCGAGCGTTAACGTCTTCGTCTACGCCGGACATAGCAAGACATTCCGCAGGGCGTTCAGGGCGGTGCTGCCCTCGCGCGGCGAAAACTAGAATCAGAAACATTGATGGACGGACTAGTATACCGACGTCCCCGGCCCGCCGCCCTGATTGTTAGTATATCAGCAGGGTCCGTGTTTATGTTTGGACGAAGTGCATGATCTCTGATTGCAGAGTAATATCTAGTTTAGCGCGCATTCGTACGTGCCATGAGGTCTCATGTAATTCGTTGGCATTACATTCCCGACACGTGGATATCCAAATACTACTTTAACAAGGAATTGTTTGAAGGTATTAGCTAAACCTGAATTGTCAGGTCATTGAAGATGACCTAAATGTCATTGAAACATAAAATAGTGTCATCGCACGTGGCGACGCACTTGGGACTTGTTCACCAAGCACTTGGGACTAATTCAAGCAAGGGGCAAGCTATGTGGTTCAAGGTTTCGTTTATTTTAAATTTAATTAATTTCTTTCGGGCATATATAGTGGCACTCATACTAGTTACGTGCTGTTGGCGCGCGCACTGACATGGCATGACCACGCAAAGGAGCAACACACAAGGTAAACTTAAGCCTGTAAAAGCTTCAATTGTATACGGCATATATTATACATGTATATATATACGATATACGGCATATAT
>NW_014577781.1:27905-29178 GCF_000485595.1 Priapulus caudatus | reverse complement strand
ACACACACACACACACACACACACACACACACACACACACACACTCTCTCTCTCTCTCTCTCTCTCTCTCTCTCTCTCTGTAAACAATCATCAGTATGCCCAGCCACTCCTATACCGGCCCTCTGTCCCAAATGGCCTTATTTGACAAAAGAGGCCGAATTCAACAGCCGCATAAACATGTGGGCACTTTTTAAAAATTTCGATAGTCATGCAAATGGGAACGGCGGCTACGGCAGGAGAGAGGGTTGTTATGAGCAGCAGCTGCTGTAGCTCCCGTCAGTCCGGATAAAGACGATGGTGATATTAGCCGCCATTGTTCGCTGCGAGATTTGGCGTTAAGAATGGCGCCGTTTTCACACGCCATTAAGCATTCAAGACGTTTTTAAATTTCAATTTGCCCCTTCCGCGCCCCGGGTGGCGCTGCGGCCATGAATATGCTTATGGTTTTTACGCTGAAATTTTCTCCTGAGTTACGATACGACGAGTTCTGATATATGTAGACGTATTGTACGCACACACACATGCGTCACGCGCTTTCAACTGCCCCGCTGGTTTTATACAACAGCACCAGTGACGCATAATGTTCAAGCTGATTGGGGGTTGAACAATTAAACAGATGATTTACTGCTACCCTCGCTAAAGTTCACCAAGCGAGTGCATCGTATTTCCAAACATAAATATTCTTACATTTGCAACACAAAATTTCGTTTTCTATACTGTGCACTAAGTCTTATTGATGCTTTCAACAGCTCTGTGCCGCTAGTGCCGTTTATTACGCAAACCAGCAGACTGGCAAAAGCTAATTCAATCAAATTTCTCATGATTCACTCCCTATTATTTTAATTGAAAGTCGGATGCCTCCCCCATTGTCGTAGCGCAGACATCATTCACGGTCGCATATTCATTGTGTCATAAATCATTGTCGAATCAGATCAAATCTAAAGCAGACAAAGTGGCTATCGCTTCATAGTCGCCGATCAAGATGAATAGAGTCGGAGCGCCAGTCAGTGTCGATATCGGTCATGCGTGTCCCTAACATCACCATATATTTGCTGTCACACGGACTACTTACCAACATCTACTAGGTTTGACTGCGTGATTCAGCCGCGGCTTCCGCGGGCACATGCGCGCATCACACGTACGCAGCACACGCACACACCACAACGTACACAGACACACACACACACACACACACACACACACACACACACACACACACACACACACACACACACACACACACACACACACACACACACACACACACACACAC
>NW_014577781.1:25427-27381 GCF_000485595.1 Priapulus caudatus | reverse complement strand
ACACACACACACACACACACACACACACACACACACACACACACACACACACACACACACATGCACACGCACAAGCGCGCGCTCAATGGATGCATCGAGCAATGATTGAGTCGCCGTTGATTTGCAGCGCCAGCTCGAACAAGGCGTGTGATTATAGACATAATTATACGCGCGGATCTCAAAGAGCTCGGGATTGCAGTACATTCGCGAAAGATGTCACGGTTATAGACTATGATCGTTGATATTAAAGGAAAACGCATTTTATCCGCGGCTTGTCGGATATGGTGAATTTCTTCAAGTCGGAGCTCTATCCACTTTGCGACATGCGGGAGTTATTATAGTTGAGACATCCTGATAAGGATGCGACCAATTATTTCATTTCGTAATTCTGATGCCGTTCCATTGTCTATTACGCCTTTTCGTCTGCATGTGTATACTCAGCGGGACATCAATCGACAACATCACCCATCCCACCCACCCACCCACGCACATGCACGCCCACGCACGCACACAGCCACGGACGCACGCACACGCACACATGCAGGCACCCATGAACACGCGCCGAAAGGAAGCAAACATTTTACTGCGACATACACGTGCCGCTATTAATATGTAAATGCGAGAGCCAATCGGTCTTCATCGTATACATTCGACGCAAAACTCAGCAGATGGGAGCAGAATAGAGGCGCGCGGTGCGGAAAGTTGAAAATTATTCGCCACGCTGGTAAATTGCCTAATTGCTATTCGCGACGCCTGCGAGGCATCGTGGCTTATAATTGTTCTGCCGAGCCGAGCGCGCGGACGTGAAAGGCGCGTCAGTGTGAGGAGGAGGCGTCCCACCCTGGCCACGAACACACTCGCTATTATCACGGAGGAGGACAGAGTTATTCCAATCATCCGAATCATCCTCCGATTAATAATTGTGAAATGAATTTCCTCTCTAATTATAGGCGCGCGCGCGCATGGGGGCTGATTACTGATTACTGTCGTCAGTAAAACGCGGCGCTGCAATCCTTTTAAATTAAAAGCGTTGAATTTAATTGGCGATTTTTCCCGCGGCGGTGTTCTAATCTCGCGCAGGTATAATCGTGATCACTTCAATAGACGCGTTTTATTTAGCTTTCCTTCACTCTGAGACGCCGCGATGTTTTAACGAGTGTAGGTCACCATAATTGGTACTTGCTCAGAATGGCCTTTGTGTACAAAATAAAAAACCGACGAGACTATTGTTCGTATTTCCGTATATTAGTCACGCTCAATTCACTGTATCATAATCCTTTTTTTTATAGTCTTACTTTACCAAGCTTTACTTACCCAAAGCGCACAGCCGCGTTTTTCCGAATAAGAATTAAAATGGCCATGAGCTACATATTTTAACCAGATAAAAATATACATATCGGTTAAGAAGTATGAAATTTATCATGGAAGTGCTTGTTAGCTATGCTAAACCCCCTATCGAGATTGTTTTGATTAAGGCAACCTGATTTATGTGTTATTGCCATTGCAAACTACTAGCGTGTTATTGTTCTTCTATGAATTAATAGCAAGATGTCAATGAAATTTGACAGCACACCGACAAGGAAGTAGGCTGATGGCAGTTTGACATATCTAAGCTGGAAGTTCTCATTGTCAAGCAACGTCGCGAATAAATAATTGGTGACTCGAATCGCGTATAATAAGGCAATTAGACGTGCGGACAATTGCGGGACCTATCACAATATTTCTGTAATGACATTGGCTTGCGGCGAAGCTGGCGGACAGGCAGAGATACCGCCGCGGGACTCGGCAGCATCGCGTGCTAATCACCACTTGCAAGTTCAAGGCACGCCTGCTGCCTTCTCCACTAACAAGTGCCGCGTGTGATGCGGCCCGCACAGAGAATGGCCAGCCGGGGGCTGCGATAGGTACACACACACACACACACACACACACACACACACACACACACACACAC
>NW_014577781.1:23598-25382 GCF_000485595.1 Priapulus caudatus | reverse complement strand
CGACACACGCAAGCAAGCACGCCGCCCTCCACTAACAAGCGCGTAGGCCCCACAAGATGCACCGGGGCTCCAACACACACACACAAACACACACACACAACACACACCACACACACTACACAGCACACACACACACACCACACACAAACACACCACACACACACACAACACACAACACACACACAACACACACAACACACACACACACACACACACACACACACACACACACACACCACACACACGACACGACACCTACGACACACCACGCTCACGCACGCGGGCACGCACAACCACACCACACACGCACGCCACGCACCACCAAATCCACACACACACACACACAGCACACACACAACACACGATAGGCACACACACAACACCACACATATATAGTATACATATATACCACGCACACACACGCACGCACACACACAACGCACACACACGCCACACACACGCAGACACACCACACACGCAACACACACACACACACACACACACACACACACACACACCGCACGCGATCCCGATTATAGCGTGAAAACGGGGACTCCCACTCCCAGTGTAAATCCCCAAGACTCTTCCTCCTGTCACGCGCAGACGACAGTAGACACGCGCCACACGAGGCGACCCTAGAGTCATTCCTGCTCCACCGACAATAGTCGACAACTGTCGGAGAAAGTTTACACAATGGCGGCGAACGCAAATTAGCGAGACTGTTGCTTTGTGTCCCGCCAATGCCTAAGGAATAGCCCGCAGCAGGCACGGGGAAACATTGTTGTTAAGTAATTCGCGTCAAACATCTAATAAGCCAACGAGCAACGACAACGAGTTAAAGGAATACATGGTGCCTGCATGCGTGGATGCAGATAATTATGATTGTCCGACACAGAACAAAGCCATGATCTTGTCACGGCCCATTGGACACCATCTCTATGACATTGATCGCAGAAATCTGCATAGCATGTACAGCTTTATGCAATGTGGCAATTTGTATTCGTAATTAACATTTAAACATGTGTAAACATAACTTGCTTACGTGCCATATGTAGTTTTATATTGATAACAAGTAAAACAGAATTGTAACTATAAGTGTTTTTCTTGTGTTGCTAGATAGCGTGATTGGTGGCTGTAATCGTGTTCTATAGGCGATCAGAGCCAATTCAGCCGTAGTGCACTTATATATAGATGATGTTTTTTGATATTTTTGCTGTATAATTTAAAAGCCGATACTAATTTATTAAAAACAGGACTCGCTTTTCCTTACGTATAGGTCTTGCAATATTACGGAGATACAATCATCCTTACACAGAATAGTCTCTTTAGTTTCCATAGTTATTTAAAAAAAACTCATTTGAAGAGACTTATTTTATCGTTGTAAACGTACGTATGTTATATACGTCTCGTAAAAATATTGTAAATACTACGTATCTCTATTAGTGGCTCTATTAGGAGTATGTACGTATTGAGTGTGTGACACTGGTTATTCCTACAATTACACTCATTGTATATAGGTATCATATATTTAGCTCCTTGCACTCTATCAGTTTCTATGTTTTATTTGTGCGGAATGATCATTTACAGCAAGGCCACGACATTAGGCAATAAATATGTAACAAATAATTAATATTATATAATACATGTATACATCATCATCGACACGGCAACAGTCTTGCTTGCGCTAATGCACACGTTCCTTACATAAATACATGACGTCGCGTTAAGCCATTTTTTTGGCAGTGTCCGTCGATAATGGTGCGAGTATATAAATATAAATATAA
>NW_014577781.1:15623-23588 GCF_000485595.1 Priapulus caudatus | reverse complement strand
CGCCATCTGCGGCGTCGCCATCGTCGTCATCTACGCGTACATGATGCTCGTCGCCAGGCGACACCGTCGGTGCATCCAGCCGCTGCCGCTGCCGCCGCCGACAACGAGCAACGGTTCCTCGCAGCCGACGGAGCTCCCGGAGGAGTTTCGCCTTTTCTCCGATGCACTGTTTAGGAATTTGAAACTGGCGAAGACGTTCAGCATCGTCGTCGGCGCCTTCTTCGTCTGCTGGGCTCCATTCTTCGCCGTGATGCTGCTGAGCGTATTCGATGTGCGACGGGAGCCGCTGGGCATGCTCCGCGGGGTGGGAACCGTGATGGCCTGCTGCAACTCGAGCGTTAACTTCTTCGTCTACGCCGGAAGGAGCGAGGCATTCCGCAGGGCGTTCAGGGCGGTGTTGCCCTCACGCGGCGGAAACTAGAATCGGAAGCATAAATGGACGGACTACCGACGTCCCCAGCCCGTCGCCCTGATTGTTAGAATATCGGCAGGGTCCGTGTTTATGTTAGGACGAAGTGATCTCTGATTGCAGTGGAATATCTAGTTTAGCGCGCATTCGCCACGAGGTCTCGTGTAATTCGGTGGCAATACATGCCCGACACGTGGATACCAAAATACTACTCTTACAAGGAAATGTTAGAAGGTATTAGCGAAACCATAATTGAAACATAAATAGTGTCATCGCACGTGGCGACGCACTTGGGACTTGTTAACCAAGCACTTGGGACTAATTCAAGCATGGTGCAAGCTATGTGGTTCAAGGTTGCGTTTATTTTTAATTTAGTTAATTTCTTTCATGCCATTAATTTTTCAAGATAGTGGCATTCATACTAGCCACGTGCTGTTGGCGCGCACACTGACATGGCATGACCACGCAAAGGAGCAACGCACAGGGTAAACTTAAGTGTGTGAAAGCTTAAGTTACATACGGCATTTATAATATATGTATCTATATATATAGTGTGCTGTTTCCTCTCTCCCTCGGTTAACCCTAGTACTAACCCTTTTGCTTTTACTATATTCCTGTGTCCGATACGAATAATGGGGTCTGTTTGTAGAATCAGAACCCCTCCCAGGAGTGGTACATATGTTCTCTTGATCCCTTAATTTTTATGCATTTTCTCCCTTGTTCCCCATTAATAAAATAACTTGTTCCTTGAAATCTTTTGACCTTATGTTACCACGATCTCGAAATTTATTTTCCAGTTCCCATAATCCCCAAAAATATTTACTACTTTTCCCCATATTTGTTTGGTACAGTAGAACCTCACTAATTTGAACTCCCAAAGGAAGCAAAAAATGGTGACGCTGGAGTGAAAATGGACCTATAATATTTATTGTGGACCCTAATGGTTTCTACAGCACACGATGTTGAAATGACCCTGAAATACTTCAACATTTATTGTAAACAGTCTCAGAAAACTGTGAAAAAATCCCAAAGATGGAAAACCAGTTTTCCTTGTTCCAAAAAATCTATTCAGCAGTTCCCTTGTTTCCTGAAAGTAATTCGACAATGTCCCCTGTTACCTAAAAGTCAATGCTCCTGTTCCCTTGTTCCCTAACACCTCTGGGAGGGGCTAAATCTGAAAAATTCGTTATGCAAGTGTTTTTGAAAGTCACGACCTCTGTTCATATTTCATTTCAAACGCATCCGTCCGCGGCCTAGTCCTAACCCGGTGCCGCGGAGTTAGTGTGCAGACCTTGCCGTTAGATTGAACGGTGTTCGTGCGACAGTCTTGCTTGCGCTAATGCACACGTTCCTTACATTATACACGACGTCGCGTTAAGCCATATTGTTGGCCATGTCCGTCCATAATGGACTTATAAATAAATAAATAAATAAATATATATATATATATATATATACATATATTAAGAGTACATAATAGAAAAGAGTATGACACCGTTTTAACAGCGCTTTGCATAGTTTTCAACTTGTAAATGTTCTATCAATATGTGAATAAATATATTCAAACTTTACCTTGTTTTCGTCTATGATTCTCCCTTAATCACATGACACCACCAATTTACCTGAAAATCGTATGTGTTCTTCAAAAAAGTTCTTTGAATACGACACGGTTTCACACAGTTTTCCCAACACTGGCGTCGCATTTCCACTTCCGTCCGTGCTACGTCGCAGTCGGCAGAGCGATGGCTTCATTGTACAACGTTCCTCCGAGTAACCTCTCCCTGTCGGCGCTCGAAAACGACAGCGTCGTTTCCGGCAGCAGCAGCGCGGGTACGACGGACGTCGGCGCCGTGCTCGAAGGCATTCCGAAGTGGTTCGCCTATCCGCTGATCATCGTCAACGTCGTCAACATCGTCGTCAACGCCGTCGTCGTGACGCGGTGACGAGCACGCCGCACCTACGGAAGCCGGCGCACACGCTCATCGCCAATCTCGCCGTCGCCGACGTCGGCCTCGGTGTGCTCGGCCTGCTGTCGCCGCCGACGTTCGTCGTCGATCGCCCGCCGATGGTCGTCTGCGTCGGCCACTCCGCCGTCATCACCTGCTTCGCGTTCAGCTCCGTGACGACGCTCATCGCTATCAACGTCGACCGCTACGTGTCCGTGTCGCGTCCGCTGCACTACCATCAGGTCATGACCCCGCGCGTTGTCGCCGTCATGATCGAGCTCAGCTGGACTTTCGCTGTCGTCGTTTGCGTCGGCAGCTTCGTCGGGAACAGCTGATCGCCCGACGAGCCATGTCTGTATGACGTCAGCAGCGGCAAGGCGACGCTGCTGCTCGACGCCGTCTTCATCGCCATCTGCGGCGTCGCCATCGTCGTCATCTACGCGTACATGATGCTCGTCGCCAGGCGACACCGTCTGCCGCTGCCGCCGACGACGACGAGCAACGGTTCCTCGCAGCCGACGGAGCTCCCGGAGGAGATTCGCTCCTTCTCCGAGGCTCTCGCCAGGAATCTGAAACTGGCGAAGACGTTCGGCATCGTCGTCGGCGCCTTCTTCGTCTGCTGGGGACCGTACTTCGCCGTGATGCTGCTGACGGTGTTCGAGGTGCGACGGGAGCCGCTGGGGATGCTGCGCGGGGTGGGACACGTGATGGCCTTCTGCAGCTCGAGCGTTAACTTCTTCGTTTACGCCGGACAGAGCAAGACATTTCGCAGGGCGTTCAGGGAGGTGCTGCCCTCGCGCGGCAGAAACTGGAAGCGTCGATAGACGGACTACCGACGTCCCCGCGCCCGCCCTGCTCGTCCACCGTGATTGTTAGGCGCAAGCTAGAAGCGTCGATAGACGCACTACCGACGTCCCCGCGCCCGCCCTGCTCGTTCACCGTGATTGTTAGGCGCAAGCTAGAAGCGTCGATGGACGGACTACCGACGTCCCCGCGCCCGCCCTGCTCGTCCACCGTGATTGTTAGGCGCAAACTAGAAGCGTCGATGGACGGACTACTGACGTCCCCGCGCCCGCCCTGCTCGTTCACCGTGATTGTTAGGCAGAAACCAGAAGCGTCGATGGACGGACTACCGACGCACCTGCTCGTCCTCCGACTCGTCCACCGTGTTACAATGTCGGGGCAGGGTCCGTGTTGATGTTTAGATGAAGTAATTCTGACTGCAGGATAATTTCGAGTTTATTGCGCATTTATACGTTCGATGAGGTCTCGTGTAATACGCTTGCATGACATGCCCGCCACGTGGATTTCCAAATACTACTCTCAAAAGGAAATGTTAGATGGTATTTGCGAAACCTTGATTGTCAGTTAATTGAAAACGTCCTGAATGTTATTGAAACATAAAATCGACGCATTTGGGACTTGTTAACCATGCACTTGGGGACGATTGCAAGCAAGGGGCAAGCTAATCGGTTCAATGTTTCGCTTAGTTTTAATTTAGTTATGGGTTACATGCCATTTTGTAATGATAGTGGCATTTATACTAGCCCACTGACACGCACTACTAGCGCTGGTGGCTGTTGACGCGCACTGACATGGTATCACCACGCAAAGGAGCAACGCACAAGGTAAGCTTTTAAGCGTGTGAAAGCTTCAATTATATATACGGCATATTATATATATATATTAAATTTGTGAGGAAGAGGCCTGGACAGCCTCTACGGGGTACAGCTCAACTGAGCTACCCCACGGGGATTTAGCTTGATGGTTTGTTGTTGCCATTATAAATGTATATATAAAAAAGTTTCGGTTAAGAAATTGCTACACGAAGTTAGCAATGAACATATATATTATATATATATATATTATGTATATATATATATACGACATACGGCATATATATATATAGTGTTGTCTCCTCGCCTTCGGCTAGTCCTAACACTAATAAGTGTTTATTGGTAGTAGGCGTTAACTATTTACTATACATTTACTGTTGAGTAGTAGCTATATATATATATATATATAGTATATGTAACAAATTTCGGTCTGCCGCAGCGTCACATCCGCCGCGTTCTACCCCTGCAGTCTGCCCAGCGTCCTTGGGTGATGTGGGCTTCGATGTAGGCGCGCAATCCGCCATGCTGTGCAATGTACACGTGCTTGACACGAACTGGTACTGGTGCGTACTCATGACGCTGAAGCCGACGTGCGTGTCAAGTCTAAAGGCCGACGTGCGTGTCACGTCTGAAGCTGGCGTGCGTGTCCACGTCTGAAGCCGACGTGCAGGTCACGTCTGAAGCTGGGCGTGCGTGTCACCGTCTGAGGCCGACGGCGCATTTCACGTGTGTGAAGCTGGAGTGCTTGACTACCTTTTCCTGACCGCAGGATTGACGTGTTTTGAAGCCGTGCACGACGCTCGAGGCCGTATATATACTGCGCTTTCCAGAGCATCGCCAGTTCAATTCACCGGCAGCTGCTAGTGAGTCGGTAGTCAGCCAGTCAGTCGGCGCGGAGCCGAAAGAAGAGCTGCGCGAAGAGGAAGCACACAACGCAAGGTACAGCACCGCGACACCGCCGACGACCGCGCCCACGGAATTTGGCATCTCCCTACGGAGGTTGTGTGTTTGTTCTTGTGGGACTCGTAGAATCCAGTGGTCGAACAGTGGGAGCGTCCGCGTGACCAGGGGGAAAACACATGTTACTGTATCTGGGTGTGAAGGTGGGGGAAGGCAGACCAAATTCTAACGAAATTCACAAGAGGCAATCTGAATTCGGATAAAGGTAGCCGCCAGGCTTTGCCGTAGGTTACTAACGTATAGCGCAGAGAAACAGTAACAAGTGAAGTTTGTGTCATTATAATATCCGCTGTTTAATATCTGTAATATCGACACCGATTTTTTCCTCATCACAGCGAACGATAACAGCGATTCATGACTCAACAGGTAAACAAACAGTCAAAAATCAGTTAACATTGGTCATCGTGCTCCGATGTCAGCGCCATCTATCGACTTCCGGGGATTTTACGGGCAGGATAGGTGCAGGTGGGAAAGGCTGATGGCGTGGTTGTTGCCATTTGTGCACGTGCCCGTGGGTAGAATGGATGCACAGTCAGGCCAGGCGATGTCGCAGCAACAGATCAACGGGTTATCCGTGAGATCTATATGAACGTGGTCGTCGTTGTGGTCGATGGTGGTAATGGATGATGATCATCAGGTCTTCGTCAAACACATTCCTGCGAGCGTCCGTAAGATGCGTGCCAGACAGGTCGATGTACTGTAGCGAACATTGGTATAGTTATTCCACCTTCCATCTTATTCAGTATTACATCCTTACTGTCCCATAGTAGGCATCATATCATCAGAATTGTCTTACACCACTTTTTAAACAAGTTTAAAATAAATCCGCGAGGCCGGTTCTCTGGAACGAACACATAGTTAGTATAGGCAGAATTTTCAGGGAGTCACACGGACTCCTGCATAATATTTCAAATCAGGGGGGTCCGACAGTAAATCAGGAGTCTTCGACTCTTCCAGAATCTGCCCCATGCACCCACCCTCCCACACCCTCGCCTTCTCACTTCAATGTCTGTCAGTCCCCTGAATGCATCCTCTGCGATGTAGTAGAGGTGTTGGCTAGGCATATCGACCACAGGATGCCTTCGTATCATCAAAGGCTCCCGGAGCAATCCACGTCAAATCGCTGCCAGTGAAGTCTAGATGTTCAAACGTGGCGCAAGACCAGCGACAACGCCCGGCTGCAGCGACACCAGACCATTGCCGGCTAGCTCCAGAAGTTTCCAGGTTTTTCGCGTGGCCAAAAGGTGCCCGGTTGTATGTAAAGGATGGCAGGCAGAGGTCAAATGCCAGAACCCTGTAACGGCGTAGTCAGTGTTGGCCAACCGATCGAATCGAGGCAACAAGCGCGTTGCAGTGTTGGGAATCGGTTGGAATTTCTTTTGAACAGTCAGTGGTGGTACCTTCAGGTTATTCATGCGCACAGCTCATTTGGGTGGATGTACTCAAGGTTGTTTTCGGCAAGGTTTAACTTTCGACGAGGTCGTTCTGTGGGGATAGCAGGTGTCATCTCCACCCTGGTGATGTCTTCCCTTCAGGCTAAACCTTACTGCAACAGGTTACATGCTTAGATTAAACACTCCACTACGGGCAAGTCTTAATTAAAAGTGCTATTCAACAACGTATCATTTTATGCACTGACGGTGAGGAGCTTGCAAGCTCATGTTGACATATGTACCGTCTTTAAATTAATAAGCTAAAAAATACCACAAAGACAACAAATGACTACTAACCGATGTGGTCGCATGATGGTGGGCCGAAGCGCGTTGGTTACAGCAGTCAGCTTCAGTAGGAAAGGCGTGAGTTCTTCCAGATGATACATCTTTCAAAGGAGTGTTCAGCAGCACTGGCGCCACCCCGTCGTGGTGACTGTCATCAATCTTTAGCGAGCCGTGTTGCAAAGTGCAGCGCGTCAAAGACGTACTCGGGCACCTCCTCCATGTCATAGAACCCATGCAGCTCGATGTGAGAATACGTAATGCCACGAGGCAACGCCACCATGACGCTGAACGCTTGGCTGCTGGACATATAGTGACCATCGCAGACGATGCTAGGGTTGCCGTTGTAGGGGCTGGTGCATTTACACTCTCTCAGCACGTGCATCGACGGACACGGAGGGTGAGAGTGTGGGTGAGCGTGAGTGACGGCGATGGCCACGGCCGCCACGAGAAGGATGACTAGCTTGCACATGTTTGCTGTAGTAACTCTTTGTATCTTTAACTACACCGAGAAACGGAACGAAGCTATCGCCAGGCCTGGTTCTAATACGCAAGCCAGTAAAGTAGAGAATACAGCAATACGATATCACAGCGAATCGAACAAACGTCGCTTCGAATGAGAATCTTTACTAAATACTACACATCTACATATATATGGTTACGTCGATCTGTCACTCTTGACAATTACTCAACGGTATAAATACTAACCTGAGAATCTCGAGAAATACTCGAGAATCTTAACTAGATACTAAACACGGCGTTTATAGATGCGTAGTCCTCAGAGAACTTATCAACTCATAAATAAATATGCTTACCTTACCGGCTGCTGCTCCTGATGTCCACCTGACTTGCTGATCAAACGTTGACTGCTTTCTATCGGCGTAAAGATCACTATTTATACGCGGCCAGTCGGCTTTTTACCTACACGTGACGTGCTATAAGGTCACCGTAAATGTCACACAAACCTGGTCTGGCGTGCGGTGGGTTTCAGTTGGAACCGCTGTGATTGGAGGTAAGATGAATTACCCTGCCACGTGCTTCATTACTAATCGTCACGTGATTGGTTACTCTGCTGTGTCCGCGTCACGTGTTCAAATGACATAAGATATAAGATAAGATATAACAGTTTTATTTATCAACATGTTACGAGGACTCACGTACGGGGAGAACAAGCTATGATCTACATTTGGGAGTTCCTATTTTTTATTGTTCACCCTGAAATTTTTCCCCCAATTTTTATTTGCAGCTTTTTTTTGTTTTACAAAACACAGCTTCTCACAAACACTGCAGCCTGCCAAATTCGCACACTGCAGCTTCCT
>NW_014577781.1:0-12796 GCF_000485595.1 Priapulus caudatus | reverse complement strand
CTGGTACTGTGCCGTACTCATGACGCTGAAGCCGACGTGCGTGTCAAGTCTAAAGCCGACGTGCGTGTCACGTCTGAAGCTGGCGTGCGTGTCACGTCTGAAGCCGACGTGCAGGTCACGTCTGAAGCTGGCGTGCGTGTCACGTCTGAAGCTGGCGTGCGTGTCACGTCTGAGGCCGACGCGCATGTCACGTGTGAAGCTGACGTGCTTGACTACCTTTTCCTGACGCAGGATTGACGTGTTTTGAAGCCGTGCACACGCTCCGAGGCGTATATATACTGCGCTTTCCAGAGCATCGCCAGTTCAATTCACCGGCAGGCTGCTAGTGAGTCGGTAGTCAGCCAGTCAGTCGGCGCGGAGCCGAAAGAAGAGCTGCCGCGAAGAGGAAGCACACAACGCAAGGTACAGCACCGCGACCACCACCGACGACCGCTGCACGGAATTGGCATCTCCCTACGGAGGTTGTGTTGTTTGTTCTTGTGGGACTCGTAGAATCCAGTGGTCGAACAGTGGGAGCGTCCCGCGTGACGGGGGAAAACACATGTTACTGTATCTGGGTGTGAAGGTGGGGAAGGAGACCAAATTCTAACGAAATTCTAACGAAATTCACAAGAGGGCAATCTGAATTCGGAATAAAGGTAGCCGCCAGGCTTTGCCGTAGTTACTAACGTATAGCGCAAGAGAAACAGTAACAAGTGAAGTTTGTGTCATTATAATATCACGCTGTTTTAATATCTGTAATATCGACACGATTTTTTCTCATCACAGCGAACGATAACAGTTATTATTAGTAAATATATGAATAAATATTATTAATGACTCAACAGGTAAACAAACAGTCAAAATCAGTTAACATTGGTCAGCGCTGCTCCGATGTCAGCGCCATCTATCGACTTCCGGGGATTTTACGGGCAGGATAGGTGCAGGTGGGAAAGGCTGATGGCGTGGTTGTTGCCATTTGTGCACGTGCCCGTGGTGTAGAATGGATGCACAGTCAGCCAGGCGATGTCGCAGCCACAGATCAACGGGTTATCCGTGAGATCTATATGAACGTGGTCGTCGTTGTGGTGATGGTGGTAATGATGATGATCATCCAGGTCTTCGTCAAACACATTCCTGGCGAGGGTCCTAAGATGGTTGCCAGACAGGTCGATGTACTGAAGCGAACATTGTATAGTTATTCCACCTTCCATCTTATTCAGTATTACATCCTTACTGTCCCATAGTAGGATCATATCATCAGAATTGTCTTACACCACTTTTAAACAAGTTTAAAATAAATCCGCGAGGCCGTTCTCTGGAACGAACTAGTTAGTATAGCAGAATTTTCAGGGAGTCACACGGACTCCTGCATAATATTTCAAATCAGGGGGTCCGACAGTAAATCAGGAGTCTTCGACTCTTCCAGAATCTGCCCCATGCACCCACCCTCCCACACCCTCGCCCCTCTCACTTCAATGTCTGTCAGTCCCCTGAATGCATCCTCTGCGATGTAGTAGAGGTGTTGGCTAGGCATATCGACCACACGGATGCTTTCGGTATCATCAAAGGCTCCCGGCGCAATCCACGTCAAATCGCTGCCAGTGAAGTCTAGATGTTCAACGTGGCGAAGACCAGCGAACACGCCCGGCTGCAGCGACACCAGACCATTGCCGGCTAGCTCCAGAGTTTCCAGGTTTTCGGCGTGGCCAAAAGTGCCCGGTTGTATGTAAAGGATGGCAGCAGAGGTCAAATCCAGAACCTGTAACGGGCGTAGTCAGTGTTGGCAACCGATCGATAATCGAAGGCAACAAGCGCGTTGCAGTGTTGGGAATCGGTTGGAATTTCTTTTGGAACAGTCAGTGGTGGTACCTTCAGGTTATTCATGCCGCACAGCTCATTTGGGTGGATGTACTCAAGGTTGTTTTCGGCAAGGTTAACTTCGACGAGGTCGTTCTGTGGATAGCAGGTGTCATCTCCCACCCTGGTGATGTCGTTGCCCTTCAGGCTAAACCTTACTGCAACAGGTTACATGCTTAGATTAAACACTCCACTACGGGCAAGTCTTAATTAAAAGTGCTATTCTAACAACGTATCATTTTACTGCACTGACGGTGAGGAGCTTGCAAGCTCATGTTGACATATGTACCGTCTTTAAATTAATAAGTAAAAAATACCACAAAGACAACAAATGACTACTTACCGATGTGGTCCATGATGGTGGGGCCGAAGCGCGTTGGTACAGCAGTCAGCTTCAAGTAGGAAAGCGTGAGTTCTTCCAGATGATACATCTCTTCAAAGGAGTGTTCATGCAGCACTGGCGCCACCCCGTCGTGGTGACTGTCATCAATCTTTAGCGAGCCGTGTTCAAAGTGCAGGCCGTCAAAGACGTGCTCGGGCACCTCCTCCATGTCATAGAACCCATGCAGCTCGATGCTAGCGTAGGTGACGTCACGGGGCACCCCCGCCATGACGCTGAACGCGTCGCTGCTGGACATATCGTGACCATCGCAGACGATGTTAGGGTAGCCGCTGTGCGGGCCGGTGCATGTACACTCTTCCAACACGTGCCACGACGGACACGGAGGGTCGGGGTGTGGGTGAGCGTGAGTGACGGCGAATGGCACGGCCGCCCACGAGAGGTGACAGCTTGCACAATCGTTTGCTTGTGTAACTCTTGTGTCTCTTTAATAACCGAGAAACGGAACGTAAGGATCGCAGCCTGGTTCTAATACGCCCAAGCCAGTAGAGTAAGACGAATACAGGCAATACTGATGATTCACTAAAGGCGAATATAACAACCGTTCGCTTCGAATGAGAATCTTTACTAAATTACTACACATCTACAGTTCTATATGGTTACGTCCTGATCGTGTCACTCTTGACAATCTACTCTAACGGTATACAATACTAACCAAGAATCTCGAGAAATACTCGCAGAATCTTTAACTAAGAGTCCTAAGCAGCACGGCGTTTATAGGTGCGTAGTCCTCAGAGAATTATCACTCATAAAATAGAATGTAACACGTGCTTCACCTTACGGGCGGCTCTGCTCCTGAGTCCACCTGACTTGCTGATCAACGTTGACTGGCTTTCTATCGGCGCTAAAGCTCACTATTTATACGCGCCAGTCGGCGCTTTTTAACCTACACGTGACGTGTCATTAAGGTACCGTAATGTCACATCAAACCTGGCTCTGGCCGTGTGGTGGTTTTCAGTTGGAACCGCTGTGTGATTGGCAAGTAAGATGAGATTACCGTGTCACTGTGCTCATCTACTAATCCGGTCACGTGATTGGGTCACTACTGCTGGTGCGCGCGTCCACGTTTCAATATCGAAATAAGATAGTAAGATAGATAAAACAGTTTTATTTATGCAACATGTTACGAGGACCTCACACACGCGGAGGAACAAGCTATGATGCTACCATTTGGGAGTTCCTTATTTTTACTTTTCACCGCCTGAGATTTTTCCGCACTAACTGTTTATTTCAGCTTTTTTTTTGATTCAACACGACCAGCATCTCAACAAACACTGCAGCTGCAAAATTCGCACACCTGACAGCTTCCTAACTTGCACATTTCTCATTCATCTGTATTCACAATAGAACAATAACAATAGCTCTTCCGCCGACCGGGAACCCACGAATGCCCGATTTATTGAACAAACTCCTGCTTCTACAACAATACAACAATAATAACAATGACTTATGCACATACTGTGGTTATCACGTCCCATGCAGAAGCAAGATACGGCAACGTGCCAGGTGTTGCGTGTCCACCTGTTATGTATGATGCACTGTCTCCAGTAACGTGTCCTGTGTTAACGTTGTCCACGTTATGTGTGCCATGCAATCCTGTCCCAGTAACGGGTACTGTGTTACGTGTCCACGTTATGTATGCAAAGTGACTGTCCCAGAAACGTGTACCGTGTTACGTTGTCCCATCGTTATGTATGCCTGCTCAGTGTGTGTTCAATTTACGTGTTGCGTTATATGCGCATGCATTACGTTCTCAGTGTAAAGGCATACCAATCGAGTCGCGGTTACTATACGCCAGATAGCAATTGGCGGGAACCGTGTTCACGTTACTCGTGCCACGCATTGACGGCTATGTCTCATACAATCCCGCCGATGTTATCGCTGGGTTAAAGCTGAAACAGCGCTCCTTTAAAACTTCTCTGTGCCATGTTACTGGGTTTCTGATTTTTGAAATTGAGATTGTATATAATCATGGAACTTTGTGATAATCATCATCGAGTTTGGTTTACCTCAAGAACGCCTATCACGTAAATATATCACCACAAGCCTTGTAAATATTATTGTTTAGAAGTGTTAAGCGGCCTCGGTAAAGCCCCATGCAGAGAATTCAGGCTAGCGCGTTCCAGGTAAGCAAGCAACGAGCTGATCTTCAGTAAAGCCCATTGTTTCGCCAAAAAGTTCATGCCCACAAACTAACAATAACCCAGCGTAAATTTCCTAAATCTTCTTGCCATATGGATTGATAATTTTCATCGGGATTTCTAATAGTTCCACATGCCTAATAAAGCGTTATCTCAGTTAGATCTAAATTAAGTTAAGACAAATAGACTTATACTCGACGAACATTTTTTGTACAGTGGTAAGTTATTTTTAACTTAACTTGGATCTAACTGAGAGTGAGATAAACTTTATTAGCATGCTCTGCTTCCCACATAGCTCCTCGCCCAGGTTACTAGATTTCCCTACGGTCCCGCCACGTTTATAGATCCACAACTCGCAACACAATGAACGAAGTGGCGTGCGAGGCACGTCTGGGTTTCAATAGATATTTAGGAGAACATTTCCCTTCGATTTATTGAGAAAAAGGAATTGAAAATTTAAGCAGCTTTGGTATCTTTTAATGTTTATTGTGAGCGAATGCTTTAGAATGAAGCGAGTCGTGTGTAAGATGCTACGCTAATCATAATGGCATTCGTGGAAAGTTAAAGTAGTTGCAATGTAATAGTATACCATACAGTCGCTTTAAAATGTAATTTTCCCATTGATGAAAATATTCGAATATACGTAAGCTGATGGTGAGTCAGCAATGGCATAAACAAACGGGCAGTACATGAAATTATCCAAAATGTGAACAGGCCCACCTAAAATTTTAAACAGGCCCTTAGACAAATTGAACAGGCCCTTATTTTGTTCAATTTTTTTCATTATTAATAAAAGTATTAGCTTTGTATTTATTATCCATACTCGTAGTATTTCAGTATTTCATTGCTATCAGTGTAGCTCTACTTGTTTGACAGGAATTACTTGAACATGATTTACTTCTTAGTAGTCACCAAGTAAAAACTAGTTGATATAAAGCCAAGACAGGCAAGTGGACTGATTATATGGGGGGTTGAACCGGCGGTTTAGGGGGTTGAACCGGAGGCCGCCGGCAAAATAGCGCTAATTTCGGGCACTGGACGGGACGACGGAGTTACGGATGCGCCCACTGACCCACCGAAGTCCAAAACGGTAATCGAGGGCGAAAAGAACGGAGACACTAGATACAAAATCGCCCCGCCAAAGAATTTGCATTTACGGAGGAATAATTTCTATAAAAATATGAAGTAGTTGTTAACCTCACCGTTAAGTGTCTCGTGTGTGTTGTCTTTCCGCGTACAGTGCATTTAATTACATTCTTAATTCATTCATGATTTATATCCATGTTTTTACATGGTGTTACGTCGCTGCAGTAAGGTAATAGAAGTACGAGAAACAGAACGTTCGTAAGAGAAACAGTAACAAGTGAGTTTGTGTCATTATAATATCACGCTGTTTTAATATCGGTAATATCGACACGATTTTTACTCATCACAGCGAACAATAACAATAGTTATTATTAGTAAATATATGAATAAATATTATTAATGACTCAACAGGTAAACAAACAGTTAAATAGTGCAATTTAAAATCAGTTAATTAATCAACGTATGTTAACGCTGCACCGACGTCAGCGCCATCTATCGACGTCCTAGGTTTTCACGGGCAGGAGAGGTGCAGATGGGAAAGGTTGGTGGCGAAGTTGTTGCCATTTGTGCACGTGCCCTTGGGGCAGAATGGATGCACAGTCAGCCAGGCGATGTCGCAGCCACAGATCAACGGGTTACCTGTGCACAGAGAATAACAGAGAGCAGGATTAAGGTTTGCTCACGCTTTCAATGTTAACAAAGCGAATAATAGAGCATGAGGAGGTCGACGTGGCAACCAGCAGGGACGTATCATGTGCCGAAACTGCCGCGAACGTCAAGCTGAAGTAAGTGGAGTTGGACTCCCTACGTAGCGAAGGACAGGGAAGCATGGCGATGCACGTGCGCTGGCTGGCCCGTGCAACGTTTCCGGCATGTTCACGGAAAGCCGTAAGGTCGATGCGGAGCGTGGGATCTTTTGCTTACCCAAGCTCCGGGGGCATCCTTTAGTGTTCGTTACTCGCCACGAGCCAAGAGAACGGGGAGGCATCGGGCAAGGGTTACCCTCCTCCCAGTGTGAGGCTACGCAGGTATGTCAGACCGGGTGCCGGGCACCCGCCACGGTCTAGGGTAAGTCTGTGCAGTCTGTAACCCCCCTATAAGTGTGTACGTGTAGCAGCGTACGTGTATGTAGGTAAGGAGAGGAGTAGTCCCTCCCCTGCATGATGGTTGTTCCCACATATATCTCATCCCTCCAGTGAATCTCTATTTCTGGCCATCAACCCGAGTTGACTCACACTCAGGTGATCGCTGGCGGATAGGCACGCAGGCGCTAACCCATTCACCTTGAGTCATGGAAGCAGGCGACCGCACCGCAAGGGTAGACTGGAAGCATGTATGCGTGGGGATGCTCCGCATAGGCTCTAGCACGCCCTGCCATAACGGGTAGCCTCGGTATACCTCGAGGCCCCCGTCCGTGGAAAGCACCCATAGGTAAGGAATGCGCTACTGATGTGGCTGCGGCCGAATGTTCGTTAGCGCCCCAGTTGGTCGAGTCTCGCGGGCGAGACTCGAAAGGCGGAGGGGGGTAGTGTAACGAATTTCGGTCTGCCGCAGCGTCACTTCCCCGCGTTCTACCCCCTGCAGTCTGCCTGGCCAGCCGGTCCTTGGGTGATGTGGTAACGGCAATGGGTACAGGGGCGGCACTGGGTGAACCGGACCCACAGTGCGACCGGCTGCACGGAAATTGGCATCTCTCACGTACGGGAGGATCGGTCAGCGGGTGAAGCGCTGGCGACCTAGTTGTATCTGGTTTGTTATACCCGGGGTTGACTGTAGCGACGTGCGAGGATAATTGGAGCACCGTGCATTATATGTTCCGGCAGGGGTGGCAATCGCCGGATGTTGGACAGGGCGGAATAAGAGCCCCGGGCCTATTCACCGCGTGGAACACTTTTATTTTTTAGTTGTGTTGTTTCGTTGCTTGGTGTGACTCGTAGACAAGTTCCAGAATGGTTGGGCAACGAACAGGTGGGGAGCGGTCCGCGGTGGCCGTGAGTGGCAGTGTGGGCAGACTTGCAGGAAAAACGTTACTTATTTTTATAATATGATATATAACTATATATATCATATTATATATAGTACATATAATATATATATCATATAATATTATATATTTTTATAAGTTGCACCGTCATAGATTATCGGACCGGACACGGCCAATAGAATGTCATAAGCACGAGGGCATCATGTATAATATAAGTTAGAACGGTGTGGGCACTTATGAGCGATAGCCAAGACTGTCGCCGTGTCGCGAGTTTGCCGTACGTAAGCCGTCGAATGGCAATCTAACGTATGGTTTCATCACGACAGATCACGTTTGGCAATACGGAAGACTAGAGTTGTCGCCAGGGCGACGCGTTTGAAGTGAAGTATAAACCAGATAGGGTCAAGTGCTCTTTGCAAAACGGACACTTGCATGACGAAATCTCGTGGACATATTCTACACAACAGATCCCAATATTCTATCGGACACAGGAATATAGTAAAAAGGAATACAATGTCGCATGTAATGCCAGAGACTGCTTCTTCCTGTCACGCGCAGTGACTCGAACAGCATAGACACGCGCCGGGCGCAGCGGAACATAGTGGGCTATTCAGTTGGGGCAGTCCGAGGGCCGACCCTAGAAGTGTAGTGCACATTCCTGCGGCGCACAGTTGGGCAAGACAATAGTCGACAACTGTCCGGGAGAAAGCCTTACACGAGGTGGCGGCGAACGCAATTAGCGAGACTGGCTTTGTGTCCCGCAATGCCCAAGGAATAGCCAGCAGCAGGCAATCGGGGTAAACATTGGTTGTTAAGGTTATTCGCGTCAAACATCATATTGATCAAAGGTCCAACGGAGGCAAAGCCGACCAAACGAGTTAAAGGATAGCTGGCGCTGGGCGTGGAGCAGCTATGATTGTGCGACCACAGAACAAAGGCCATGATCGGTGTCCAGGTGCATCATTGGGACAACAATCGTCTTATGACATTGATTCGGCAGAATTGCATATTCATGTACATTTGCTTTTATGGCAATGTGGGCAATTTTTATCTCGGGTAATTAACATTCGTGCCATATGTCGTTTTTATATTGATAAGCAAGGAAAACAGAATTTTAACTATAGGTGCTATTTGTGTGTGCTTAGATAGCCGGTGATTGGTGGCTGTAATCGTGTTCTATAGGGGAATCAGAGGCACTTCAGCCGGTAGTGGGGCACTTATATATAGATGATGTTTTTTTGATATATTTTGGCTGTATAATTTTTAAGAGGCCGACTCTAATTTTATTAAAAACTAGGGACTCGGGGCTTTGCTGTTACGGTATAAGGGTCTTGCATACTTTATTACGGAGAATATTGACCATCAGTCCTTACCACCAAGGGGAATGAGTTGGTGCTTTAAGTTTCCGATGAAAGTTAATTTTAAAAAAAAAAGCCCTAATGTTGGGGGAGAGGAGAACCTTTGTATCTTATTCTTTGGGGGGTAGTACGGGTAGCGGTTATGTTCATATACGTCTGGGTAGGATATTGGGTAATAACGTGCTACCGTAGTCTCTATTGAGGGGCTCTATGTAGGAATATGTACGTATTGAGTTGTGTGACACGCGGTTGGGTTAGTGTCCCTACACATTTACAGCTAATTGATATCTAGGCTACTTAGGTAATCATATATTTAAGGGGCTCCTTGCAATCAGGTTTTTATGTTTTATTTGTGCGGATGATCATTTTTCACAGGCAAGGCGCAACGGCAGTTAGGGCAATTAAATATGGTGCAGATAAATATTTAATATTATATAATCACATGTACTACTCATCATCAACCCGCGGCAACGCAGTCTTAGCTTGCTCTAATGCATGTTCGCTTACAGGTAATACATTGACGTCGGCTGAGTTAAGGCTTCATTTTTTGGGGCGCAGTGGTTCGTGCTAATAGATACGGCAGTATGACTACCAGCATATAATATATATATACCATGTATATATATATATATATATATATATATAAATATATTATATATATATTATAATATAGCGTGTGTAATGCGCGAGATGCCGTGCCATCTATCGCTGGGGCGTCGGCGGATCGCCACGCCCAGGGACGGTCCCGTCAGTGCTGCGGTTTCGGCAGTCTGGCAGTCGCAGAGCGGGATGGGCTTGCATTCGGTAACACAACGGTTACTCTGAGGGCGCGTGTAACCTCTCGCTGGTTCGGGACGCTGCGAAAAGCGGGCAACAGGCGGTCGGTGTCGGACAGTTCGCACGGACAGCGCGGGTACGACGGAGTCGGGCGGACTGTGCGCGATTGAGGCATTTCGGCCTACCGATTATCATCATCGTTCAGCAGTAGTCAACCAGTCTTTGTCGTCGAACCAAGGCCGTCCGTCCGTGGCTGGGCTGCGAAATGACGCGCGAGTTGGAACAGCCGACACCTGGCAGGACGCGGCGGCGCACACCGCTCATGCACGTTCCAACCTCGGGCGACCGTCGCGCGACGTCAGCTCTGGCGTGCTCGCGGTGCTGTCGGAGCGGTTGGACAGGGTTCGTTGTCGGGATCGATCACCGGCCGATAGTGTGTGCGTCGGCACTTAGGCCGTCGTCACTGCTTCGGCGGGGGTTTCGACGTCAGTGACGACGCTTCATCGCTATCCGGAACGTCGACCCGGCTATCGTGTCCGTGTCGCGTCCGAGCTGGGCGCTTGAACAATCAGATTCATGAACGGCCTACCGGGCGCGCCCGTTGTCGCCGTCTGATCGCCGCTCAGGATTCTGTAGACGTCGCCGGCGTTGTCGGCGTCGTCAGCCTCGCGAGAACAGGCTGGTCCGCCGCGACAAGCCGTGCCTGTATGACGTCATGGAGCTGCAAGGCCGACGCCTACTGCTCGGGACGCCGGGTCCTTCCATCGGGCCCATGCCTGGGCCGGGGCGGTCGCATCGTCGTCATCTACGGCGTACTCATGCATGCTCGGGGGTCGGCTAGGGCGATCATCGGGGGGTCGCGGCGCATCACCATGTAGCAGTTTAGGCTTCGCGCCAGATGGGCGCCGAGACGACGGGACGCAGCGCAAAGCAACGGGGTTCCTCGGCAGCCGGACAGGTTAGGCAGGTCGCTGTGTGGAGGGCCTTCGTTCAATCCTTCTCTTCGGAATGCCGCTGGTTTAGGAAATCTGAATTTGGCTTCGGCGGAAGGAACGGTTCCAGGCATGGTCGTCGTCGGCGCCTTCTTCGTCTGCTGGGCTGCCGGACTCAGTGCAAGTGCAAGGCACGCACGTTATTGCTTAGCGCCGTTCGGGCACGGGTGATGGGGTGCTGAGGGCGGGGGTGTATGAGAGGTGCGGACGGGAGTCGAAGGGGGGAATGGCTGGCGCCGATGGTGGGTAAATACCCTGGTGAGTGGCGGATCTGCCTGGAAGGGGCCTACGGAGCCGTGTACTTCCACTTCGGGGTCTACCCAGGGGGCCGCAGGCGACCACTAGGGCAAAGCGATTCCGCACCCGCCGGAAGGTCCGGGTGGCCTTGTTACTTGGCGTGCACATAGGAACTACCGTACCACCTGGTGGCAGATGGATCGGACTATGACGCGCCAGGCGCGGCGTCGGGCGCCTGGATTGTTGAGTAATATCGGCGAGGGTGCGCGTGTTTATGTTTGAACGAGGAGAGTTGTCAGTGAGCTCTGAATTGCACGCAGTAATTCAATCTTGTTTAAGCGGCGAATTCGGTACGTGCCATGCGGTCTCGTGTAATTCGATTGGCTTTATTACAGTGGTCCTTCGGACGACGTGGATAATCGCAACAATATTAGCTCTTACAAGGAAATGTTAGAAGGTATTATAGCTAAACCTGAAGTTCTCAGGTCTTGAAAATCTACCAAGAGTGAAATGTCATTGAATCAAGTTTAAAAATCAAACAGTGGTCATGCGCACGCTGGGACCGGGTTGACACGGGAACATGCGTGGGGGACTTCAAGTCCCTGGACACCTAATTCAAGCGAAAAGTTTCGGCTATGGTGGTTTCAATGGTTTCGTTTTATTTTTAAATTTAAATTATTTCTTTCGGTCATATGATTTAGTGGCATTCATACGCTTTCTAGCCGGTGCTGTTGGCGCGCACACTGACATGGCATGACCATTTGGCAAGGAGCAAAAATCGCACAAGGTGGCGTAAGCCTGTGAACAGCTTCAATAGTATAGACGCCTTGAGGTCCAGGCACACTGGCACGGTTGCACGTGACGTCATCAAAACAAAGGCGGCCATGTTGGGCCATAATTGGTGCGACCAGGTGCGTACTGGGGTTACAGCGTGGAAAGTTTTCAGTTTAGGAGAGATTCCAACATTTTCACACGAACGAAATGGTGAATTATTGTAGGTAGCGGAATGTAGCTAACCGATCTGATAGGGAAAAGGATAAGAAATTCTTATCGACTACCTGCTGTTCCTAACTAATCAGACGAGAATATGAGACGTGTATCACACAGACGGAGAGTGGCGCTTTCACCCCCAGGACAGGATGTTACTGGACCTCTGTTGACGCAACCCTTATCTGAGCTACAGACATCTTTAGTAGAAGGGATGAAAACAGTTGAGTTTAAGAAGAGCCAGATGAGCCACCGCCGAGGCGTTTTCAGCTGAGAATGATTTTGAGGGAATTAGTGAAAGTGTGATAAGAGTATTAAGATTATTTCACAGGGGCTACAGACTTTTATGAGCTGTAGCTGTTCATATATTTCTTCATTTGGGAAGAAGGGGTTTTGTGGTTACCCTTCTGTCCCAGATTTCAAATGTTTTATGATGACGCTTATGAAGTTGAGACGCCTCTAACTGTCAAGTCAATTTCCTTTTTATTGTTGGGGGCGAGCTCTCTGTCTCTCCTCTTGCCCTCTCTTTATCGTGTCTGCTCCTACACCTCGCCTTTCTCTGTCTCCTCGCTCCCTCTCTCTCTCTCTCGTCCGGGGTTCTCGTCGTCTCATCCTCCACACGGTCCCGGGACTTTGGCCCACTTCTTCGGTCTCTGCCTATGCTGTCTCGTACGCTGTTGGCCGAACTACGTCATCTCTCTCTCTCGTCCCTCTCATCGTCGTCTCTCTGCCTTTCTTTCTCTCTAGTCGTGCTCTTCCTCTCCTTCCTCCTCCCTTATCTCTCTCCTTCTGTGCTGCTCCTCCTCCTGCCCTCTTGGTCTCGCTGTCTCTCGGCCTCCTCCTCCTCTGTTCTCGTCTGTCTCTCTCTCCTCCGGCGTCTCTCTGTCTCTCTCTCCTCTCTCTGTCTCTCCTCGCTCTCTCCTCCCTCTGTCTCTCTCTGATCTCTCGCTCGCTCCCGTCTCTCTCTGTCTCTCCTCCTCCCTCTCTCGCTCTCT
>NW_014577780.1:161435-162707 GCF_000485595.1 Priapulus caudatus | reverse complement strand
CCGCCGCCGGCGGCGGTTAATCACGCTGGCACGCCGGCATGCGTTCGTAGCCATCTATCTTAGATTGACGCGCACGTCGCTGCGCGTCCTCCACTGATCAGCAGAGTTTGGCGCGCGCGCGTACGATTGTTGTGCGAAGATCGTATAACTATATATATATATATATATATAGTCAGTTGCTGATTTCAAAGCGACTGGCTGCTCTCCTAGTGTGAGAGGCATATTACCAAGAGCGTATTAAGAAGGAGAGCGTACAACGGTAAAATGCTGAAATCATGTTGCAGTATTAGTCGAATTAAGAAACGTTGCCCGTTTTATTTTGACGATTCTTTGTCGGTTTTCGGCGAAAATATCAGATTTTCACTGCTCATTATCTCAGCGTAGGAGCATCGTAGGGACATGCGGTTTGTTTTATATTAACAAGGTAGGACAGCTGATCAATAATAGTGCAAAGAATCGTCAAAACGGGGAATGTTTATTAATTCGACTAATACTGCGACATGGTTTCAGCATTTCACCGTTGCACGCTCTCCTCTATATAATCACCGTTCAGCCGAATTAGTTCGTACTCGCATAACTAGAGAACTCCGCAGCCTAGAGGAAAACTAAAGATATTTTCAGAATCAGCACGTCTGGGAGGTGGTTCTGGCTAAAACAAAAAGTTAAAAAAGTAAAAAATTCATAAAAATTCTATTCATCAATAGATGGCGGTGCGTACAGATGAACATCACGTACGTGTGAATCCATGGGTATACCCTTAACGGCACAGTGGCCTAATCGCTAGAACATCCGTCTCCTAAACCGGGATTCCGGGTTCGAGTCCCAGCTGGGGAACTTATTTTCCCATTTTTCCCTTTTTTTCTGTTTACCTACCTCTTTAGTGTGTATTATTTAAATTTCTTACTTTTTTATTTTTATTTTTTATATTTAAAGTCTTTTATCTTTTGATTTCTTATTATTTTGTACTGTTTGGGATGGGATGGCATGGCATGGCATGGCATGGTATGGGATGGGATGCGGTGCAATGGCATGGCATGGCATGGCATGAGATGCGATGAGATGGGATGGGATGAGATGGGATGGATGCATGGATGGATGCATGGATAGATAGATAGTTAGATTTTTTTGGGTATTTTCCTTTCAACCAAGCGGTCACCAACTGAGTAACGCCACTGATTTCCCCGGGCAACACCGGGTAACCCGCTAGTTCTTTATACGCTCTTGATATTACTTTTAGAAATCGAGCGATACCATTAGCATTATTAGGTGTAC
>NW_014577780.1:153491-157883 GCF_000485595.1 Priapulus caudatus | reverse complement strand
TATGGTCGTATGTAGGGTATAAGGGTGCTTATTGTTGTAATTGGGTGCCAGGGGTACTTGTGTCGATACTTCAGGTGTCTAATTCTGACGAATTTCACGTTGATCTTGGGTATTATATTGGTGTACATGGCGTATGGGCGATTATGTAGGGGTATAAGGATGTATACTTGTGTAATGGGTGCACAGGGCGTATTTGGTACCGATACTTGTGTCTAATCTGACGGTATATTCACCCGTAGAATCTTGGGTTACTTGGTGTAAATGGCGTATGTGATATGTAGGGGGTATAAGGTGTTACTATGTTGTAATTGGTGCACCGGGATTACTTGGGTACGGTATCGTTGGTGTTAAATCTGACCGATATTTCACGGTTATATTGGTATACTGGTGTCTGGGATATGGTCGATTGTAGGGTAGTCAGGGTGTATACTTGTTTATTGGTGACAGGGGCCTTTACTTGAGATGTACGATACTTTACGGTGTCTAATTACGAATAATTACGGTTGATGCAATTGGGATATACTGGCTGTACAGTGGCGTATGGTCGGTGTAGGCGGTATACGGTTAGATGTGTCGTAAATTGTTGCACAGGGATATTGGTGTACGTATGGGTGTTATCTGACTGAGTAGGGGGGATGGTTTTCATTTTGTGTTTTCACGCGCGTTGATAACGACTATGGCGCACGCACGCATGCTCGTACAGCTTTGAGTTGATCAGTATGCGTGATGCGGTCGCAGGGTAGAGTAGGCGTGGGTTACAAAGAACGGAGATGTATTGCGATTAAAATTGGCTGGATAGGAGCGTCATATGTGATATACGTCAATGCTACAGTCACCGATGGCGCGGCAACATAATTACTATAGGTGTCTGCTCGAGTATAAGCTGTCGATAGCTCATTCTCTGTTCTTCGCGTAGACTCTCTATTTTACTTGTTTTAATTGGACCAGTACTAATTTAGTACCTGATTAAGTGTGCACTGGACACAGGTGGTGTACGTATACTTGTGGGTAAATGGCTGATGATGGTCGACGTAGGTAGGGGGACATCAACGATATGTACAGTATGGAGTGGGAGCAAGTCGGATGGGTGGTTATATCTATGCATCAGCCATCACGTGAATTGAGGGGCACAGTCCATACACGGAACAGCAACTATACTTGGTGTACACGACTATCGTTGTTGTGACACCCAGGGACACTTTGGCACACATGTGCTCAATCTGGCCGATATATCGTCACCGCTCGCGACTTAGCATCTGGCAGCGCGCACGCACGCTAGGCGTACGGCTGATACATGGACAATACAGTCACTTCGAGTCACACATCAGCACTAACTGACTACAACACACACCATCGAAGAAACGGACAAATATATACACGACAAACAGGCGACAATACGACATGTGTTGTAACTCAGCAGACTGACAGGCGAAACAAGCTCAAGGCGCCTACAGTTTCTCTACATTACGGAGTCTATCTCTGTAACCTACGACATCATAAGCCATCCATAATACATGCTCATAATCGCTCGAGTCTCGCCCTCCCTTTCTCTCTCTTCGTCTCTCTCTCTCTCTCTCTCTACTCTCTACTCTCTCTCTCCGCTCTCTCTCTCTCTCTCTCTCTCTCTCTCTCTCTCTCTCTCTCTCTCTCTCTCTCTCTCTCTCTCTCTCTCTCTCTCTCTATCCCTCTGTAGCTCACCTTTTTCCCCCCTCTCTCTCTATCTCTCGCTGTGTCTATTCACCACCCCTCTCTTGCGCCCACGCACACTCTCCCCCTCCTCCCCTTCTCCCCGTCAATCTCTACTCTATGCTCGTCCTGCAGTAATCGATGTTCTCGTGCCTTCTCCGCATGTCCCCCCACCAGCAGCAGTAAAGTAGCACTTACAGCTTCAACGTGACAGCGTGAAGACCTAATGGATCCTCGGTAGATATTACCACTCTCTCTCGCGCGCGCCTGTGTGTGTACGCGGGAAGATTTAGAGCCGAGGGCAACATCGGAATCGTAGGTAAACGGGTTGTCTTCCAGCGACGACGAAGAATTCTCACACATTCACCATTGTGCGCGCACGGACATGTACAATATGGAACGGAATAATGGAATTTGCCACCACGACAAAGTCACCGAGCGCAAGTTTTCAAGATTTCAAAGTTAACACCTTTGAAAAAATCGCATGGTTTTTTTTTATATATAATTTTCCGGATTCAAAAAGCAGCTTTTCTCGAGCACTTGGGAGTATGGCGGACATGAAAGACCGAGACTCATCCGTGATCTGTGTCGTCAACAAAGCGCACCGCTGGCTTGTATATTTACTTTGTTGTCTAGGTATTGAAAAAAAATCTCACCATTTAATCTCCTCTGTGTTCGCGCATCATCCCCTTTACGATATTAATTCCAACGAGTTGCTCATCTTTTGTCGGTCTCTCAGAAGCCGGATAAGGCAGCTGACTACAGAGAGTAAGAGTGTCCCTACACAGACACGCTATATAGGCAAACGCACACGCATGCACGTACACGCACACGCACGCACGTACACACACGCACGCATAAACACACGCACACACACGAACACGCGCGTACACGCGCGCACACGCACACACGAACACACGCAGACACAGGCACATACACACACGCACAAACTCGCGGACGCACGCACACCACACATGCGCACACACACACGCACGCACCCACCACACATGCACGTATGCACGCGCGCGCACGTATGAGCGCGCACATACGCGCACACAGAAGCAATCACGCGTATACATACCACAGTGTCATTGCCTGTCGGTGCTCAACCTCGCATACGACGCATAGTATCAGGATAATATATGTTACGTACGTACGTATCTGCAGCAGCACACGTGTAGGTAGTAGCCACGATCAAATTATGACACCTGTAACCCGCATGCAGCTTTACGAGCGAGATATCCACACGCACGCACCAACGCACGTACACACACCAACGCACGTACACACACGCGCGCACGCACACAAACGCACACACTCGCGCACGCACACAGACAGACACACACACACACGCACAGTGGCGTTAAACTCAGTTGTGACGCGCTTTCGGTTGAAGGAACTATACCAAAAAAATCGTAACTATCATATCTACCATGCATCCATCCATGCATCCATGCCCCATCTCATCCATCCGCATCTCAATCGCCATTCATGCCCATGCATGCATGGCCATTGCACGCATCCCATCCCAATACCATGCCATGGCGCATGCCATGCCATCCATCCCAAACCAGTACAAAATAATAGAAATCAAAGATAAAGACTTTAAATATAAAAAATAAAAATAAAAAAGTAAGAAATTTAATATACACACTAAAGAGGTAGGTAAACAGAAAAAAGGGAAAATGGAAAAATAAGTTCCCCAGCTGGGAACTCGAACCGGATCACGGTTAGGAGACGGATGTTCTAGCGATTAGCCACTGTGCCGTTAAGGGGTATACCATGGATTCACCACGTACGTGATTGTTCATGCTGTACGCAACCGCCTCTATTGATGAATAGAAATTTTTTATGAATTTTTTAGCTTTTTTAACTTTTTGTTTTAGCCCAGAACACCTCCCAGACGTGCTGATTCTGAACAATATCTTAGTTTTCTCTAGGGCTGCGACGTTTCTCTCAGTTTATCGAGTACGAACTAATTCGGCGAACGGGATTATATGGAGAGGAGAGGCGTGCAACGCGTGAAATGCTGAAACCATGTGGCGCAGTAATTAGTCCCGAATTTAAACTAAACATTCTCCGTTTGAAACGAATGTCTTTGCACTATTTATTGATCAGCTGTGCCTACCTTGTTAAATATAAAACAAACCGCATGATCCCTACGATGCTCCTAACGCTGAGATAATGAAGCCAGTGAATCTGATATTCTTCGCCGAAAACCGACTAAAGAATCGTCAAAATAAAACGGCAGAACGTTTCTTAATTGCGACTAATACTAGCAACATGAATTTCAGCATTCGTTTACCGTTGTACGCTCTCCTTCTATACGCCTCCTTGATATATGCCTGCTCACACTAGGAGAGGCAGCCCAGTCGCTTTGAAATCAGGCAACTGACATATATATATATATATATATAGTTATACGATCTTCGCACAACAATCCGTACCGCGCCGCGCCAAACTCTGGCTGATCATGTGCGGAGGCGGCAGCGACGTGCGCGTGCAATCTAAATGAGTGGCTACGAATCGCATGCCGGCGTGCCGCAGTGATTAAACCGCGCCGCGCGCCGCGGCGTGACGACAACCGACGACGACGACGACGACGACCGACGACGAACGAACGACGACGACGAAGCGACGACGACGACGAACGACGACGACGACGACGACGACGACGACGACGACGACGGACGACGACGACCGATG